>NW_024426119.1:18397663-18399272 GCF_017311325.1 Ursus maritimus
AACTTTCTAGTGAAACTGTGTAAGAACATTGTTATTAAATGTCAACGGTACAGTTATAGCGACCACACTTTAAATAGGCACATGTTTTATTTAACTCAGTGGAGGTATTTTGGTGGGAAATTACATTCAGTATTATGGATTTAAAATTACTGCATAGTGGTTTTAGATTTTTCTTTAGAAATATGAGACTTCTTAGAGATTCTGAATTCACAAAGTTCGTTTGGATGTTTAAAAAGCAATGTCCAGTGATGACTTTATCCTATGTTCAGGGTAAAGATGTTATACATATTAAACAGGAATAGAATAGGCATTAAGTGGACATTCTGTTTTGCTTTAAAAAAAAAAAAGCTGGTTCTCGCCTAGTTATTGATAGCAGCAGGGTGCAAGCATGTTCTTTTTACTTTCGGATCAAAGATTTGTCAGCAAGCATATCTTTTGATTCAGAAGTGTAATAGTACAGCATCTGAAAATCTAAAATTCTAAACTATGCAAGTTTTAGATTTTTAACACATAGGCAATCAAGTCTTGGTTTCTAAACTTAGGAACTAGAAGCTGAAAGTTGCACTCTAGGCAAGAATTCCATTATTCATGTGTAAATTAGGAATTCACAGGGTTAAAAGGTTAGAAACTGGCCAGGATGAGGTTTACCCTTGTGATAAAGAGCAGATGACCCTCATTCATTGGCCAAAGCTTTCATGTAGCTCTTCTGCAAAGTTAGTTATTGCCATGAATTGTTCTTGAGGAATGCAGAAATTCAAATGTGAACAGGCCTTTCCTTAAGTGTCACTATGGAGCCTTATCTCCCAAGCACATCAGAGCCGGCTGCAGGGACAAGGTTCCTCCCCAAAGGCCTGGAGGCTTTGCTTTCCTGTTGTTCATCCAAGCACAAAAGAATTTGTCTAACTTAGTTTTTCTAAGGCACCCCATTTTTAAAGGAAAGTATAGGGTTAAAGTAATATTTAGGTTTTTTTTTTTTTTAAAGGTAATCCTTTTTATTGGTAGGCATTTTAGCTGTTTTACATTTTCATGAAATTAGAATAGAAAGAGTGTGGGAGGCCCTTTTTCTGGTTGTATACAATAGTAAGAACAGAAGATTAAGCAATTTCCTATAAATTTCAGTATTTTTAGCTTTTGGCAAATTGAATTGTCACTTTCACAGGCACTAAATCTTCATTATGTAAATAATTTAATTTAAATATTTTAGGAATAAGAAATAATCCATGGACATTTTGATGTGCCTTGCATTCTTAACATTAAAGTAAGATAAATTTCATAGGAAAGCATTAGTGTGGTAAAATGGTCTCATATTTCAACAAGTTTAAATTAAGATAAGAGACATTTGAGAGAAGTGAAGGGGGAGGCGGGTTGTGTTCTGTGATGTGTAAAAGACTGGCTGTAAGCTAGTGATTGAACAGGAAGCTCGTTGTTTATTTCCTTTCCATAAAAGGTGGAAATTGAAGTCTTAGGATAGAGGGAAAGAGAACATAAAGCCAGCTTATATTTCTTAGGTATTTCAGGATGTTCACTTGGGTGAGAAATCATTTTTTAAGTGAGCATTCGTTAGCTGGGAGACCATAGTATTGTAACTTTATGGTGTTCCCCCCCCCCC
>NW_024426119.1:18399282-18439114 GCF_017311325.1 Ursus maritimus
CCCCCCCCCCCCAAATTTTGAGGTTAGTTTTTGCATGTGTAAAGTTGGGGGGGGTGATCTGTTTCTATACCTTTACATAGTGATAGTAATTCCTTTTAAAAGGATGCAGTTCGTTTTCCATGAATAAAATGTTTATGACTTCAGTTTAAATGGTGATGAAATTTAAGGGCTTTTGTTGTTGTTGTAGTTAGATTAATGAAAACCTGTTCTATGAGTGTGGTTTCTATTTTAAAGAGTAATACATAAATTATAGCCCAAAATGAGTTAAAATATATTGAGAACATTTAAATGACTCGTTAAAAAAAAAATAAGGTGGGTGGTTGAAAAGAGAAAGAAGAACTATGAGACTGTTAGCCTAGATTTTGAATTTTAATAGTGATCTAGGACCCAAGATGGGCAAGATTTTACTACAGAGTCTTTTTATTGAGATTTGTAGATGCTGTAAAGAGGAACATCTCTTCAATGTGTGCATTTTCACTTCAAGCTGTTAACAGTTACCTGCCCTAATCCCACGATGGTAACACAGAAGTACAAGTCATTTGATTTCAGAAAAATAAGACAGAACTGAGATATTTAGAGAGACCCATCTGTTAACACTGTAGATAAGGTTCAGATGATGCTTTCTGGGATCCAAGAAAAATCATCTTTAAAGAGAAGGGGTGGGACGCCTGGATGGCTCAGTTGGTTAAGCTTCTGCCTTCAGCTCAGGTCATGATCCTAGGATCAAGTCCCACCTCTGGCTCCTTGCTCAGCAGGGAGCCTGCTTCTCCCCCTGCCTCTACCTGCTGCTCCTGACCTCTCTCTCTCTCTCTCTCTCTGACAAATAAATAAAAAAAATCTTTAAAAAATTTAAATTAAATTAAAAAAAATAAAGAGAAGGGGTTATGGTTCGAGAGTACACGTTTAACTTAAAAACTGACCATCTTGGGGCGCCTGGGTGGCTCAGCCATTAAGCATCCGCCTTCGGCTCAGGTCACAATCCCAGGGTCCTGGGTTCGAGCCCCGCATCGGGCTCCCTGCTCAGCGGGAAGCCTGCTTCTCCCTCTCACTCTCCCCTTGCTTGTGTTCCCTCTCTCACTGTCTCTCTCTGTCAAATAAATAAATAAAATAAAAAAAAATTGACCATCTTAAAATTGCTTAAGTCTGGGAAGTAAAAGCACATAGAGTTCTAGAGGCTTATATACAATGACATTTGGTTCTTTAAGTCTGTCTACTTAAAAGGTTTATCAGGTACCTGATAATCTCTGGGTAATGGAACCAGTTTTTCCCACTTTGCACTTGATTAGTGAGGCTCATTTCTCATCTTCAGAAACCTGTAACATTATCTCACTGTTTTTCAAAGTTGTATTTTTAATATTATAACCAAGCAGGATCCACTAAGGGGTAGAATTATAATTTGCTTGAAGATGTATATAAATGTGTTTGCTTTATTTCTGTTCAGCTTCTTAATGGAATTTTGAAAGGGCATTTGGTATGGCCCTCTTTTGTCAACTATCTCTGATTATTCTAAAGAAAGGGTCTCATTCTCAGCACTTGTTTGCCAAGGGATTTGTTGTCATTGCTCCTGAATTTAACAGCTGGGCCTATTGATGGAGTCCAGAGCAATTTAAAAGAATAGCGAAAAAACAAAAACAAAAAACCCCCAAACACCCCCAAAAACAAACCTTTTAAGCAGGACTTTAAGTTGAAGGAGTATTTCAGTTAATAAATAAATACATTTGAGGTTACTTTTTTGAAAACCCTAATAGCCCTGACTACAATTTTAAGAGGTAATTTTTATCTCTCATAGGCAGATTTGCTCAATTAGGATGGATTACTTTCAGCTTTTTTAAATTGGCAATGACTATATGAAAAATAATAACATTAGGCACTTTGTTGAGGCTCATACTTGAATTTTAAGAACAGCTGTAATTTTTGAGATGTTTTAAGAGAAAATCTAAAAATTGTACCCCAGATTTTCACTTTCAGCCAGGACTATTTTAATACTTCTGAGTGTTAAGACTCTTCATTTTTTAAGCTCGTTATTTAAATCTGGTAAGAGAGGAAGAAGACACCGTTGTAATTATTGAAGTAATGTCGACTGTTGCCTTAACATGGTAATCTGCACAGAGCAAGCTCACAGTCAGCAGTTGACAATGGTGATGTGCAAAAAAGGGGAAAATGTACTAAATTACCTTCAGTGGCTGTAATTCTGAAGCCAAGTGACTCCCTCTAGGGATATGTATTGCTGAGGATGAAGGTGTCATCCTCACAAAGGTCTCTGACACTAATCTGACAAATACTTTCCTGACTTTTACATTCCTTGTTTTTTTCTTTTTTCAACCTCTGGTTCTCAGAAACTGCTTTTGATGAGTGTTAAAAGCCAAATTCTTATAGGCTGAGCAGAAGGCATGAATTAAAAATGTTTGTTTTTTCAGTTTCTGGAGGGTTTGCCCTTTTCTCATGTTTATGTCTGTGTTTTTTTTTTTTTTTTTTTTTAAGGCTTTAGCATTTGTGGCTAGATTAACAAGAGACTGTTGGAGAATGCGATCATTGTTCAGGGTTCTGGTTTCAAACTCGTGTCCTCACTGGGCTTATTTCTTAGGACTGATGGAAAGGAAATTTTCTTCCTCTCTTTCTCTCTCTCTCTCTTTCTAGTAGGCTCCATGCTCAGTCTAACGTGGGGCTTGAACTCACCACCCTGAGATCAAGCCCTGAGCTGAGTTCAAGAGTCAGACACTTAACCAACTGAGCTACCCCAGCACCCCAGAGAAATTTTCTTTTAAAAATTTACTTTATGATGATGAACACTGGGTGTTACACACAACTAATGAATCATTGAACACTACACCAAAAACTAATGATGTACTTACTATATGTTGGTTAATTTAATTTAAATTAAAAAAAAAGAAAAATATTTACTTTATGAAACCATAGTAAATCCCTGTTTAAAACAGTGTGATAGTTTTTTATTTTTTATTTTTAAATGATGCTACTTTATATAGACTGCTTTCTTTAAATCCTATTCCTTGGGAGTAGTCCTCCAAAATGGCCTTTTTATTGTTACTGTTTTGTAATCTTTTTTCTTTTTTAAAAAGACTTTATTTATTTACTTGACAGAGCACCAGCAGGGGGAGCAGCAGAGGGAGAGGAAGAAGCAGGCTCTCCGCTGAGCAGGGAGCCCGATGCGGGGCTTGATCCCAAGGCCCTGGGATCATGACCTGAGCCGAAGGCAGCTGCTGAGCTGACTGAGCCATTTAGGTGCCCTGTTTTGTAGTTTTTTTAGTAATACTCAAAATGGGTCTCTTTCACTCCACCAACTTAAAAAAAAAATGATACTGTATTTCTACAGTGGGTTACATTTCTCAGGGTTTCTCAGCCTGGTGCAATCAACATCTGGGGCTAGATAATTCCTCATCGTGGAAGCTGTCTTATGCAGTCTAGGATGCACATCAGCATCCCTGGCCTCTACATACCAGATGCCAGTCCAGTAGCACTCCCCCTCCCCAGCTGTGACAGCCAAAAATGTGTTTGGGGAGGCAAAATCATGCCTGGTTGAGAACTACTGATGTTTCTGAAAGAGGTAGAAAACTTCTTTCCAAGTGGTACTGGGCCAACAGTTATTTTAACTACTTTTGTCTTATGCTTGATAATCTAATTTTTTGGTGTTAACAGTGCTAAATTTATTGATTGTAGAACTAGTTGCTATTCTTTAGTATTGTGAAGGAGGCTTGATTTAAAAAAAAATGCGTCTGGGTCATTGTTTGTCTGAGTGGGAGTGATGTTGCCTCCCCATTCCTTCTTCACACACAGGGTACATTGAAACCTGCTATTAAGAGTTCACCCTTCTATAGGTCCATTCATTTTGATCTCAGTATTTTAGATCTTTTATTGAGGATATTTGGTCAAAGCATAAATGCAAATTTTATTTAACCCTGTTTACTTAGTGCATTTTATTTTCTGGATGTGATGGACTCCAGTGTTGAAAAAGACAGGAGAAATCTCCATGTGTGGTAAGTGGTAAAGAACATCTTTTGTGATGTTCTGCATGGAGTCAAGTGAAACTGTATGAGATTAACAGCCCAGAGAATTACATTTGCTGTGTGGTAGGTGGTTCTTTGGGTGAATGGTTAACAGAAATCTTTTCACCTAATTCAACAGTAGCATAGATTTATTTTGGGCAGAAACAACTTCCTTTAGATAATGATGTAAAGATGGTAGTGTCTTGAGAGGGCATCAAGGGGTAGGTAAAGGGAAAAGAATTAGACACTGTAGTATGTTAACTAACAAACAGGAAGTTGCAGGCAAGTTTTGAGTGGTTATTATGAAATAGTTGTTTCAGATTACTTTGAGTATTTAGTAGTAGTGGGCAGTGATTTCAAAGTCTTCATCTTTCTCAAGGTAGCATTCTTTGTGTTTGCTTTCGTTTTGGTTATGCTAGTAAAAGTTAAGATTGTTCCTATAGGTAGTTGGTCACCTGTAGAGGCCAGTAGGCACTGGTGGCCCAAGAGGCAGTTGAGAAGGATGAAGAAGAAAGCCAGATCTTTTAATGAGCGGCTCTAGTGCTGAGCATGGATGATTGAACATTTGACACCATGTGTTCTACTCCAGAAGAGTGCTTTGAGTAGAACACATCATCCCCGTTAGTTCACACTAGAAGAGAAAAATGCACGTTTCCTGAAATTTAAGGAAAATAGTAGTTGTGTCAAAACAGAATTTTAGTGTTCTTGTTTTCTTATTCTCATAGTCATTTCATAAATTATGAAGTTGACAGGTACCAATATCTGGTAAATATTCTTAGTGCTGTTATTATTATTACTTTTTTAATTGAGTTCCTGGGAGCTGCGGTGGAAAAGCAGAATGACAAAATGCGGGAGAGCCAATCATTTATGTCCTCTCCATTGCTGGTGATTTATAGGATTTTAGGCAAATCACTTAATCATTCTGCTCCCCACCTTGTGTTATCTGTAAAAATGGGTAGCTGGACAAAAAGGAGGGGGGATGGGTGTTGAGCAACACTGTGCCCTTATTTTTGTAATTCTGTTATTGTAATTCTATGTAAATGGCCAGTAAATTGTATTTTTTAATAAGACTGAGTCCAATCACACATTGTGAGAGAACCATTTAAGTCACTGCAGAAAAATTAAAATAGCTTGACCATTATTTAACTTGGTACTTTTAAGAATTCATAATTTTGCCATGAATCATAGGGGAATCTACTCTGGTGGGTGGGGGGAGTCTTAAACCAATACTGGTAATTTGAACTAGTACTATTTTTAAGAGTCAGAAAAATAAGTTACTTTGCCTGGCACTGGGCAGTTCATAATAGTTGTGCTCTTTGAAGGTTGACATAGTACACGAGAGGTATAACTTTACAAATGTGTCTAGTTTTGCTAATTAATGGTATATTCTGGTGTTTATTGACTCAGTGTTTAAAATAGTGCCAATTTCATCTTAAAGAGTTTTGCTAATGTATTAGTATTTTAGTAGAAATAGATTATACTGCTTGCCTCCACCCACCACCAATTCCTATTAAGAATGATAAAGTTTAATTTTTCCCCAGCTTTCAAACTGAGTTAGCTTGAGTCCCTCTGATTGGATTTAAAGTAACTCCAATTAAAATATTGACCTCAACGTGAACACATAATAGGCAAAAAATGCTTTGATGTTGGTATTGCCATTTTGGTATTTCTTTTTGAAAGAGAGATCACAGCTTTTCTTAAATAATTTTAACAGTTAAATGTATTTACTGTTTTTAATAAAAAGAATTCACTTTTTATGTGTTTAAGAAAGTCACATTTCCATGCTCTGTCTTAGTTATTAATACTTTTAACATAATTTTAATTGAGGGACCAACCTCAGTAAAGCAGTAAGATTACCAAAAGATTTACCAAAAGGATTATTAAAGTTATCCCCATGATGGAATGATTTCTTCATAGCCTGCAAGTATCTTTACCTGGATGACTTACCACATTTTTAGAAATCTGTGATGATACATGAAAGATAGTATACAGGCAGTAGAAACTTTGTGAAATTTAAGTTTAATTTTCAGTCCACCAAATGTCAGCTTGGAAGCTATGATATTCAGGGAGAGAATTTTATTGCTTAGCAGATGGTACATTGAGAAATTACAGGTTGGTCAATAGAGAAGTGACCCGTTTCTCACAGTAGAATTGACTGTTCTCAGGACAGAAAGAAGCGGACAGAAGTTTTTGCCCTGTTAAACCATTTTCGGAAGGGGATAACATTAAAAGAAAAAATGGAATAAAAGAAAGACAAAAATGCATTACTATTTTTTCTGCTGATCTCCAAACTTTTAAAGACTTGTTAAAATACCAGCAATGAACCTTTTGAAGAGAAAACTCTAAGATTTTCTGAAACCCATAGTCAGTAGTGTCCTTGCTCCCTAATTTGACTTGCAGTATCATTTTGCCTTCCTCTAACATGAGTTAAGATCACAGCTTGTAGGGGCGCCTGGGTGGCTCAGTCGTTAAGCGGCTGCCTTCGGCTCAGGGCATGATCCCAGAGTCCTGGGATCGAGCCCCGCATCGGGCTCCTCCACTTGGAGCCTGCCTCTTCCTCTCCCACTCCCCCTGCTTGTGTTCCCTTTCTCACTGGCTGTCTCTCTCTCTGTCAAATAAATAAATAAAATCTTTAAAAAAAAAATCACAGCTTGTAGTCTTAGAAGTTTCTATTTTGCAGATAAGGAATATAAAGGTGGAAGGAGTTAACTGCCTTCCCCAAAGGCACGGCTGCTAGGTCTGGTATTAAGCTCAAGTGTGCTGATTTGAGTCATGAATTTGCAGTGTTTAAGTAAACATTTTCTCCTGTGTATTGTGTGGAAACGTGTCTTTCTATATTCAAATATATTTCTTCTAATCCAGAATTTAGAAAAGAGAATTGTAGTGGAACTGACCCTGAGATTAAAGACACTTCTTTAATTCCTTAATATTTACTTTTAAAGTATTACTTTATCATTGTGCAACTCACCCTTTACTGCTGTATTTGTGTAAGACTTTGTTGTTGCTGTAGAAAATAGGCAATTTTCAAATAAAATCACTAATGCGTTTCTACATTACCTGCCCTGTAACACTTCATGGAGTTTCTTTTCCTGTGTCTAACTCCAGTGCAGGGAGATGGAGCTCCAGCCCTATTAGAGGTTCAGCGTTTGTTGATATATCTGTTCACATGGAAGTTTGAGCTAAAGCAGTGATTTTCAGTGTATCTTTAACCTCCAAGGAATGAGGCTCTTGTAGTCAAAAGGTTGAGGGGCACCTGGGTGGCTCAGTAGGTTAAGCGTCCTGGGATCAAGCCTGCTCAGGTCATGATCCCAGCATCCTGGGATCAAGCCGGAGCGCGTTGGCTCTCCACTCAGTGGGGATTTTGCTTCTCCCTCTAACCCTCCCCCTTCCGCGGCTCGCGCTCTCACTCCGTGCTCTCTCAAATAAAATCTTTTTAAAAAGGTTGAGATTTAAATAAATGGTTGACTCTGTGTCATTATTATTATTATTCCTTGGAAAGAGGGGCATAGTGGTAGCCTATATCTAGCATGGAAATTTTTTTTAGTAGCAGTTTTATTGAAGTAGAATTCACATATCACAAAGTTCACCTTTTGAAAGTGTGTAATTCTGTGGGTTTTATGCATCTGTCACATTATCTAATTTCGGAATATATCCAGCACCCCAAAAGAAAACCCACACCTCCCAGTTCTCTCTTCACTTATACTCTGGAACCACTAATCTGATTTCTGTCTCTGTAGATTTGCTTATTCTGGACGTATCATAAAAAATAGAATTCTACAACATGTGGATTTTGTGTCTGGCTTCTTTCACTTAGCATAGTATTTTCAAGTTTCATCCATGTTGTAGCATGTGATTAGTACCTCATTTTCATGGTTGAATAAGATTCTATTGTATGATATACCACCTTATATTTATCTAGTCATCTGTTGATGCATAATTTGTTTGTTCCTTCTTTTGGCTCTTGTGAGTAATTCTGCAGTGAACATTGGTATACAAGTATCTCAGTCCCTGTTTTCACTTCTTTTGGGCATATGCCTAGCAGTGGAATTGCTAGATCATAGGGTAATTCTGCATTTAACCTTTTGGGGAGCCACCTGTTTTCCACAGTTGCTGTACCATTTTACATTCCCACCAGCAGTGTGCAAGGGATTCAGATTTTCCATGTCCACACCAATGCTTATTATTTCCTTATTATTATTATTATCCCACAGTAAGTGTGAAGTGTTACCTCGTTGTGGTTTTGAATTGCATTTCCCTAATGACTAATGATCTTTTCATGTACTTACTGGCCAGCTGTATATTTTCTCTGGAGAAGTATCTATTGCCCATTTTTAAAAATTGGGTTGTTGAATTTTTTATTGTTGGGTTGTAGGAGGTTGTTTTTTTCATATTCTGGATAGTCATCAGCTATATGATTTACAAATATTTTCTCCAATTCTATATTTTGTCATTTCATTTTCTTGATAATGTTCTTTGATGCACAAAGTTTTAAATTTTGATTACATTCAGTTTATTTTTTCTTTTGTTGCTTGTACTTTTGTTGTTAGATCTAAGAATCCGTCACCAAATCCCGTGGTAGGAAATCCAATGGTCCCGACACTGTTCATTGAAGAGACTCTTTGTTCCTTATTGAATGGATTTGGCACCCTTGTTGAAATCAATTACCCATAGGATTTATTTCTGGACTCTTTATTCTGTTGGTCTATATGCCTACCTTTATGCCAGTACCATACTTTTTGATTATTGTAGCTTTGCAGTAAGTTTTAAATCAGGAAATGTGAGCATTCCAACTTTGTTCTTTCTTTTGACTTTTTTTTAAATAATAATTTTTTATTATGTTATGTTAGTCACCATACAGTACATCTTTAGTTTTTGATGTAGTGTTCCATGATTCATTATTTGCATATAACACCCAATGCTCCATGCAATATGTGCCCTCCTTAATACTCATCACCGGCCTATCCCAATCCCCCACCTCCCTCCCCTCTGAAGCCCTCAGTTTGTTTCCCTAGAGTCCATAGCCTCTTGTGGTTCATTCCCCCTTCTATTTACCCCCCCCCTTGTTCTTCCCTTCCTTCTCCTGCCGATCTCCCTATTTCTTATGTTCCACAAATGAGTGAAACCATATGATAATTGTCTTTCTCTGCCTGACTTATTTCACTTAGCATAATCTCCTCCAGTCCCGTCCATGTTGCTGCAAATGTTGTGTAATCGTTCTTTCTAATGGCTGAGGAATATTCCATTGTATATATGGACCACATCTTCTTAATCCATTCGTCTGTTGAAGGGCATCTCGGCTCCCTCCACAATTTAGCTATTGTGGACAATGCTGCTGTGAACATTGGGATGCATATGGCCCTTCTCTTCACTATGTCTTTATCTTTGTGGTAAATACCCAGTAGTGCAATTGCTGGGTCATAAGGTAGCTCTATTTTTAACTTTTTAAGGGACCTCCACACGGTTTTCCAAAGTAGCTGTACCAACTTGCATTCTCATATTTGGGAGGTTTTTGATTCCTGATTCAGTCTTTTTACTCATTATAAGGCTATTGTGATTTTTAATTACTTTGAGTCATTTAGATAATTTGTGTGTTTTTAGAATTTGTGCATTTCATATAGTTTAAGTTGTAGGTATACAATTGTTCATAATATTGTCTTACAATCTTTTTTGTTTTTGTAAAGTTGGTAGTAATGTCCCCATTTTCATTTATTTATGTTTTCTTTTTTTTTTTCTTTGTCAGTCTAGCTAACAATTTGTCAATTTTGTTCATCTTTTCAAAGAACCAGTTTTTGGTTCTGTTGATTGTTGTTTTTCTAGCCTTTTTCATTTACCTCCATTCTAATCTTTATTCTTTTCTTCCTTCTACTAGCTTTCAGTTTAGTTTTTACTTCTTTATCTAGTTTTTCAAGATGTAGTTAAGGTTACTGATTTGAGGTCTTTTTTCTTATTTAATGTAGGCATTTATAGCTCCAGATCTTCTGAGCACTGATTCCACCAAAACTCCGTAAGTTTTGGTATGTTGCATTGTCATTTTCATTTGTCTCAAAGTGTTATTATTTTCTTCTTCTTCTTTTTCTCCTTCTTCTTCTTCCCCTCCTCCTTTTCCTGCTGTGCCTACCCCCTCTTTCCTCCCCCTTCCTTCTTTCCTTCGTCGAACCATTGATTAATCGTTTGTTTAATTTCCACATGCACGTGAGTTTTCCAGTTTTCCTTCTGTGCTTTTACTTCTAGCTTCATTCCATTGTAATTGGAGAAGACACCTTGTATGAATTTAACCTTTAAAATGTATTGAGACTTGTTTTGCACCTGAGCATGTGGTCTGTCCTGGAGAATGTTACATGTGTACTTGAGGAGAATGTGTGTTCTGCTATTTTTGGGTAGAGTGTCTTCATGTGTCTGTTAAGTATAATTAGTGTACCATGTTGTTCAAGTTCTGATTTCCATATTGTTCTTCTGTCTAGGTGTTCTATCCATTGTTGAATGTGCTGTATTGGAGTTTCCAACTATTATTATAGAACTGTCTATTTCTCACTTCAATTCTGTTTGTATTTGTTTATATATATATGTGTGTGTGTGTATACACACACACACACACACACAACAGAGTCTATATATAGATTGTTTTTTGGTGCACATATGTTTATAATTGTTGTATGTTCTTAATTGACCCTTTTGTTAGTATATAATGCCCTCTTTTGTCTCTTATAACAGTTTTTGACTTAATGTCACTTTTGTCTGCCTCTTTCATTTGCCACCCAGCTCTCTTTTGGTTACCATTTGCATGGAATACCCTTTCTAGTCCTTTCACTTTCAACCTATTTATGTCATTGGATATAAAGTGAAACTCTTGTAGACAGTATGTAGTTAATTCCTGGTTTTTTAAAATCCATTCTTCCAGCCTCTGTCTTTTGGTGGAGAGTTTAATCCATTAATCCATTTACATTTAATATAGTCACTGATATAGATTTCTGACATTCTGCTATTTATTTTTTGAATGTCTTTTACCTTTTTTTGTCCCTCTCTTCCATTACTGCATTCTTTTTTTGTGTTTAGTTGATTTTGGGTAGTGAACCATTGTGACTCCTTCTCATATCCTTTGGTGTATATTTTTTAGATATTTCTTTGTGGTTACCATAGAGATTACACTTAATATCCTAAATTTTAACAATCTAGTTTGAATTGATGCCACCTTAATTTCATTTTGGTCCTATGCAGTTCAGTCTTCTTTTATGTTATTGTGGATGCATTACATCTTTATATGTGTGTCCAGTAAGATAGATTTATATTTATATAAATCCGTTTGTCTTTTAAATTGGAAAATAAAAAGTAGAGGCATAGAGGTGTCTGGGTGGCTCAGGCGGTTAAGCATCTGCCTTCAGGTCAGGTCATGGACCCAGGGTCCTGGGATTGAGCCCCACATTGGGCTTCTTGGTCAGTGGGGAGCCTGCTTCTCCTTCTCCCTGAAGCTCCCCCTTCCCCCTGCTTGTGCTCTGTCTCTCTCTGACAAATAAATTTAAAAAATCTTAAAAAAGTGGAGGTATAGGCCAAAAAATAGAATAACATTGAGTTTAATATTTGCCTGTTTAGTTACTTTTATTGGAGATCTTTATTTCTTTATATGGGTTTGAATTAATTGTCTACTGTCCCTTCATTTCAACCTGAAGGACTCACTTTAGCATTTTTTGTAGGGCAGGTTTAATGGAATAAGCTGCCTTAGCATTTGTTTATCTGGGAAGTCTTAATTTTTCTCTCATTTCTGAAGAATAGTTTTACTGGATATGGAATTCTTGTTTTACAGTTTTCTATGTCTCTTTAAATATGTCATTCCACTGTCTTCTGGCCTCCACAGTCTCTGATGAGAAATTAGCTCTTAATCTTATTTGAGGAATAATAAGTATGTGATGAGTTTCTTCTCTCTTGTTGTTTCCCTGGGATTTTTTTTTTTTTTTGTCTTACAACAGCTTGGTTATAAATGTATTTCTTTGTAGATCTCTTTTAATTTATCCTACTTGAAGTTCATTGAACTTCTCTGTGGATTCACTTCTTTCATCAAATTGGAAAAGTTTTCAGCAATTACTTGTTCAAATATTCTTTGTGCCCATTATTTCTCTCTATTCCTTCTAGAACTCTCATAATGCATATGTTTGCACAGTGGTATCCCACATGTCTCTTAGGCTCTGTTCACCTATCCTTTTCTTTTTTCCACATCTGTATGTTATTCCCTATGGCATTTATTTATTTATTTATTTATTTATTTATTTATTTATATTTTAATTTAAATTCCAGTAAGTTAACATACAGTGCAATATTAGTTTCAGGTGTAAAATTTAGTGACTCAGCACTTACATACGACGCCTGGTGCTCATCATAATAGGTGCATTAATCCCCAACACCTATTTAACCCATCCCCCCATCCATCTCACCTCTGGTCACCATCAGTTTGTTCTCTGTAGTTGAGTCTGTTTCTTGGTTTTCCTCTCCTTTTTCCCCTATGATCGTTTGTTTTGTTTTTTAAATTCCACATATGAGTGAAGTCATATGGTATCTGACATTTACTGCCAGATAATAGATACTACCAACTGAGTGGGGGGAGGGGCATGATCTATGCACTTAACATGTATTTGTCTAATCCTTATAATCTTATGAGACGCATACTATTTTCATTTTAAAGATTGAGTAACTGAGGATCAAGAAGATATTATTCATTGCCTATGGCTTTTATTTCTGTCTTTTCTTCCATGATTTTAAATATTTTATTATCTTTTAATTTCCTTCAACTGTACCATTATCTCAAATTCTTGAAGTGTCAGGTAATTTTCTCTTATGGCAGATTGTTTCCTTATGTGATTTTTAATTTTTTATTATGATCTCATCTTAGGTAAGGCTTACCATATATTATGGAAGTGTTTATTTCTCTTTGGTGCCCCAAGGTTTCACTGGTCATGAACCACTTTTGGGGTTAATTCTTGGCTGCTCTACATTAATTGTATAAATTTAGATTTTAAATTTATATAAAATTAGGTTTGTGTGGTATAGGTCAGGGGTTTATATTTGTCATGGGAAACATTTCTTCTTATTGAGAATAAAGCCGCCTCATTGCTAATCTGGCTGGTGAATGAGTTTTTCCACTGATCCTTTCTCCAAGTGCTTTCAAGTTCCCAGTTTCAGGTCTCAATTAACTATGTTGTGATGGAACAAAACCACTTCCACTTTCTAGAAACCTTTAGTGCCTGTAGCCACGTATAGAGCATCATGACATCAGGCCAAAGTTTACTGCTCTGACGTGGACCTTAAAATTTTGTTAGTAGTGGTGATGCTGTTTTGAGTATGTTCTGTGCAGAATTTCTATGTATTTTTAGTGGGAGAGAACGTCTCTGTTTACTGTCTACTATTTTGTAGGAACTGAATTAAGGATGGAGTCCTGAAGAATCTCATTGTACTTAGAAACTACATGCCTAATCTTTAAGGACTTAGTTCCTAACTTCCTAACTTCACTTCTCTGTGTAATCCTGGTTCTCTCCATTTTCATTTTCGTCATCCCTCCCAACTGCATTTCTGTCGTTCTTCATTGTCTCATGTTGCTCATGTCTCATTGTCTCATGTAACTAACACGTTCCTATGTTAGTTAATGGGATTTTTCAGTGACCTTGAGTGATACTCCGTTCTACTGCCAGAGTACCTAAGATACTTGGCATGTTGTAGGCACTAAAATACTTGCTGATTGAGAATTTTGTGTTTAGGCTTATTTTTGACTTAGGACTATCATTTATTTCTTCAACAGATACTTATTGAAACCTACTCTGCTAGGTCCTGAGAATGCCACAGTCAATAAAAAACAGTCTCTGACTCGAATGATTTGTTAGGGGAAGAAAGGAATTCATAAATAGGTAATAACTAAAATGATATGGTTGTAAAATAGTATAGAGTACTCTTAGCAGAGTTGCATATGTGGTGTTATTTTCTCCAACTTTTTATATTGAAAATTTTCAGGTCTACAGACAAGTGGAAGGATAGAATAATGAACACCTGAATAACTTTAACCTAGATTCCCAGCTGTTAATTAACATTTGCCTTGTTTACTTTATCTTTCTTTATAAAAAAGTTACAGACATCTTGACACTTTACCTCTAAATACTTCTCCATGCCTCTCTGGGTTTGGAGTAGGGGCTAAGGGGCACTTAAGGGCGGGTTCTTGTGGACGTGATGCTCACGCTAGACTTTAAAGGAAAACTAGATTTTGGTTAAATGAGGGGATGGATAGTCCAATAAGTGAGAAACAACAGGGTATGTGTGGAATAATAAGCTCTTTGGTGTTGCTTGAGAGTAAATTTCAAGGAAGTGGCGGCCAGAAGTGCAGTTGGAGATGTAGGCAGGATCCACTCACGGAAAGACTCATTACATGCCATATACTGTGTTAAGGAACCTGGAATTTAATCTGTGAGTGATGAGCTGCAGGGGATTGGAATGGCCAGTTTGTGTTTTAGATTGATCCTACGAGAGTCTGGGAGGAAAACAGAAGTCCAGTGAACAAGGCTAGAGGCAGGTTGGAGGCTGTGACAGTAAGCACAGTGAGAGTTTATAAGGGCCTGGACTGGAGCAGTAAGGGGATGAAGGAAAGAGGGATGTTAGGTTGTAATTAGGATTAAAAATTGGCAGTACTTGGGGAATAAGGGAGAAGAAGAAGTTCAGGATGATGTCAGTATTTCTAGTTTGGGTGACTTGGTGAATGGTGGTGCCTCCAACTAAAATAGAGAACACAGGAAGAGTAGCCAATACAGGGGTCAAGGTTATGAGTTTGGCATGGAAAATGTTCATTTTAGGTGTCTGTGAGATGTCTTAGGTGGAACTGGTTAGCAGGTAGTCCAAAGAACAGTTGGAAGCCAGGAGAAGCATGGCATAAAGATACTGAGTTGAACATTACCAGTTACTAAGTGGAGTTTAAATCATGGGTGATTTTGAGCAGGATGAGTGTGCAGTGCAAGGACCATGGTCAATCAACAGAGACCAAAGCAGTTGCTCAGATTGTCAAGAGGGTAGGTGGAGGAAACCAGGATAAGAGTACTAAACCACAGAAGCCAAAGGAGAAGTTCAAATAACTTATGAAACAACATCAGATGCAACAGAGTTTCAATAAAACAAGATCTGAAAAATACCATTTGTACTAGGCAATTAATAGGTCATTAAAGTCTTAGAGGAGACACAAGCACAATTTTTAGGGACACAGAATTTTGCCTAAAACTTAACAGCAAGGTAATTTCTCATTGTTTTAAGATTGTCCAACATGATTGTAGAAATTAAAAATAGAAATAATTAGAAATTAGAAATATGTTGGAAATTATGGGGCACCTGGGTGGCTCAGATGGTTAAGTGTACGACTCTTGATCTCTGCTCAGGTTTTGCTGTCAGGGCTGTGAGTTCAAGCCCCAAGCCCAGCGTGGAACCTACTTAAAAAAGAAAAAAACAAAGAAGAAATATATTAGAAATTAGAAATAATACTACTATGCTATGATTTAGGAAAATAATACCATTTTATGTTTTCCTGAAAACTTTTATCAATGTCATGGTGATTATCAGCAAACTTATTTAGTGTAAATGAAGCGGCTAAATTGCTATTGTATTTTATCTGAAATAACTGTTATATATGTACAGTTCTACCTCGGGGAGCATACTCTTTAAAAATAACAATCAGTGAATATGTGAAACCATTAATAGGCATTCATTATTTATTAAACATCTCTGTGCCATCTATTAAATTCCTTCAAAATATGTACTTCTAAAACTTCAGCCTGCCGGGTCTTCAGCTTGAGAGGGAAAGCTTGGTTTTTAAAGAAACAAACTTCCCTTTTCTTTATATTATCTTCTAATACCAACTTTGCAGGTAATGTTGATGTAGTATAACAAATACAACCATTTCTCATTAACCTGTAAAAATTGGATTTTATTAAAATCAAATAAAATAAGGAAAACAGTCCCCCAACCCTTGTTATTGGTACTATGATTTTCTAAGCAGTTCAGTTATTCAATTTTAATAAGCAGTCCAACTAATATAGTGGCTTAAAAGTGTGTATATTTGTAAAATCAGTTATATATTTATATGCATGTGTAAAATTATTATGAAAAGTAATTTGATTCTTAAGAGACTTATCATAAGGCAGTGTCTCCATATTTGAGGTCAAACGAAAATACTGCATTAAAATTTGCATGAATTTTTACGAGGTGTTTTTCTTTTAAGAAAAAAAGGGTTCGTGTTAACTTTCATATTGTGGACATTTTCATATATGATAGTGAAAATTATGATGATTTTTAAAAATATAAAACAGAAACAAAACTTTCATCTTAATGAAACAGCAACATAGGTGTCATTAATAAGACAAGGACATTTGGCTCTTCAAACATATCGTGTCCCACTACATAATAGTTCACTAGATTAAATGAAATTATTGATTTCTGCTTCATTACTGACATACATTTATGAGCAGTTTCTTCGGCACCATAGCACAATGTCAAAGGTCACAACTTTCTTTCTTTGGAAGAATAAAAGCTTTAGATGGCGAATCCCAGAAACCTTCACTGTGGCCTCTTGCTTTTTCCTCCCTTGCATAGAATTACTGGAGAAGCATGGTTGAAAGAAACATCTCATAAATCAGCAGGAGAGAGCCTTTACCCCTGCAAGGCTTTGTAAAATCATTAACTACTAGTAGAATTCCACTGCAGGATAATATTGTACTTTACCCAGATTTTTGACAGTTTTCAATAGGAAGTGTTCATTGTAATGTGCCTTCTTATATATACTATCGTATGTGAGATATCATTTATATTTTTATTTAAAGCATTCTGTTTGAAATAAGTTAGGTAATTGCACCTGTATTAAATGTATACATTTTCCACTATCCTGTAAAAGCCAGATTTCTATGACATCTTAGGGATTTGGACATTTCTTACTTAATTGTGCCCTGTAACTAAAGCCCTTGCATCAATGGCTGGATTTTCCACTTTTCCTTAAGTTGTTTTATTAAGCCACATCTTTTACCATAGCCAGACACCGTTTTGCGTGTGAGGATATTGCTAGACATGAATCCTATTTGAAAATGAAAACTCTTTTAATTTCATAAATCACAGCTTGAGTTTTAGGGATTATCAAGTTTTATAAATATATATACACACATATACTATATATATTTGTTACATACATTTCTGTGAAATTACTTTTTCTGTGCTGTGTTGAACTCAGCAATTATAATCCTAAGAATTTTCATAGCTTTGTATGATTTGATTAGGTAGATACAAAAAGAAAAAAGAAAGGAGAAGTGATTTTTTTTCTCCTAGGAGGTTATTTAGAAAAAAAAATTAAAAACTAGATTATATTGTATCCTTGAAGATTAGATCCTCTCAGCACTTGACTGGAAGATAGTTTCCATATTATGAAGATATTGCAGCATGCTATTGAAATCCTCTTCATAGTCCAAAACCTCTTCAGTGACTCGTTGCCTCTCATAAAACTAAGGACTAACTACTAATTTAGTCACGTGGATTAGAGAGGAAGGGGAGGTTCTTTAGTTGGCAGAGTAATTGTCATTCTTCAGCTATAGGTCGTTTATTCTGAATGAAAGCTTAGTTAACATTAGTTAACAGCAAACTGGGTTATTGTGTTTGATAACAAAATTTTATTTGGAGAATCAGCTGATCGTCAATCTAAATTCACTTACAAATTGGTAAATGATACTTCTTTGCAAGGAAAGTGCTATACTCTGATTTTCTCTGTGATAGCTTTTGGATGGTATCTGAAGAAATGAGTTAATGTGAACAAGTGTTGAGCATTTTAATGTTGAGCATTTTAATAGCCATGCATTTATTGGATAATTTACCTATGCCTTCTCCAACATGTGCCAATTCAGAAAGAAATGAATTATTTATCTAAATGTTTTATCACAAAGGTTTCCTGTCACTTGGAGTTGGTGTTAATTGATAGACCAAACCAATAGTGGTCAAATTCCTTTTTGAGTTTCTTTCACTGCCTTTTTAGCTTAAAGATTAGCCCTTTTTAATCTTAAAACCAATATTATTTTCCCCACGGACCTCTGGTTAGGATCCTTAGTACTCAGGGTTTTTTGGAATACTATAGTTCCGGAGGACCCTGGATGTTTTGATCCCAAATCAAAGACATTTATCTCTTCTTTTAAGGAAAAAGGGATTAGGAACTTCCTGCTGCTTTTGCAAACACCGAAAGCATCCTTTAGGGCTCGGAGTTGCCCTTAGGTCACTTTTACAAATGCTTCAAATACTCTCAAGGCCCCAAGTCAGCTCCTAACTCCAAGCTCTTGCTTTTAGGGCTAAGGGCTGGAATTCCTAATAGTCTAATAGCTTTGTGTATAGAATCAATGAATCAATAAGATTAAAAACATAGTTGAGATTATTTAGAGAAAGTGTTCTTATCCCTGAAGGCAAGTGGAAAATCTCTTGATTAGCTTGAAAATTCAGATTTACTTTCTTATGATTTTACCATGGGCATGGTGGAAACTAATTCATTAGACAGGAAACAAATGTGAAAGCTTTGGCGCCGAGATCTTTGGATGGTAGTGTTTTGTTTCAGTGTACAGCCTGTCATTGTAGCCTCAATTAAACAATAGATACATTACTTAATAGTTTCTTTTTAAATAAAATGAATGTCAAGACAGCTGATATTTTGTTAAATGTTTTTGGTGTTAATATATTTTACTATTTGAATAAATGAAAGATAAATTATTAGATTAAAAGAAAAATCACGACCATTGTATTCAATGTTATTATTAGAGTATCTTATCTGTGCGTTATAAAGTTCTGCTCCTGAGACGTTAAGGAACTTCGTAAATGGATGTTTCTCAAAAGTCACTGTGGGGTTGCCATTTGAATTCCTTAAGCACAGAGATTTTTAAGGATTGTTCCTAAGTTTTGACTTCAGCAACATCAGAGATGTTTATATATTTTTAAGAAGCTCAGTTTTAGTGCATAAACATTTTAGGTAGAAAAATGTATTATCTCTTATAGCTGTTTTGTGTATGTTTTTAAAGTGTAATTGGTTAAAAGAGTTGAGTAGTCACAATCTGGACTACATCATGACCTCTGAAACAATTAATGCTTTAAAGCTTATGTGACACAGAAGCAAGGGAAATAGTCTTCGCTTAGAAACGTATCCTTACCTAAAGCCTTTTCTCCATTAAAAACAAAAAGATGGTGACAGTGAGTTAATGCTTTGACATACTCTCTCTGCTCCAAACGTATAACAATAGGTAAAATATAAGAAGAGAAAACTTAAAAAGATATCCTGGCTCAAAAACAAGAGAAACATCTATAGAAACCAAAACAGAAGAGAAATATAGAGGGTTAAGTGGCCTGAAATTTTAGGCTTGTACCTAATTCTGGGTCAGGAAGAATTTAAAAATAATTTCTAAAAAGCCTAAACCATGAAGAAAAAATAGTATGTATTTTTTTAAAATTGTAAACTTCTGAATTTCAAAAAGGCAGTATAAGTCAGTAATGAAATGACAAGCCACAGCTGAATTAAAATATGTACAATGAATCTAAATAACAAATGATAAGTAACTATGTAAAAATTCCTACAAATCAATAAAAAAGCAAACATCCTAGTAGAAAAGACTATTAACAGGAGTCAGTTCATAGAAGAGAAAACCTAAGTAGCTGTTAAACACAGGAAAATATGCAAGCTCACTTGTAACCAGGGAAATGAAAAAAAAATTAAGATACTATTTTATACCCACCAGACTGACAAAAATATATGAATATATATATAGATAAAAATATATATGTCCAGGGGCATCTGGGTGGTGCAATCTGTTAAGTGTCTGCCTTCAGCTCAGGACATGATCTCAGGGTCCTGGGATCAAGCCCGCATCAGGCTCCCTGCTCAGCGGAGAGTCTGCTTCTCCCTCTCCCTTTGCCCCTAACCCCTGTTTGTGCGTGCGCTCTCTCACTCACTCTACTCTCTCTTTCTCAAATAAATAAATAAAATCTTAAAATGTGTGTGTGTGTGTGTGTGTGTGTATTTCTACATGATGGCAAAGAAAGCCGATGGTACTCTAAATTGGTAGAGCTGTTTTAGAAAGCAACTTGGCAATATCTGGAAAAATTAAAAATGCATGTGCCTTTGACACACCAATTGCATTTCTAGGACTGTGTCAGAGAAAAACTTGCCATGTACATAAGGACACATATATAAAAATGCTCCTTGAATTATCCTTTGTGATAATGAAAAGTTGGAAACAACTTACGTGTCTATCAATAAGAAAATGGCCAACAAATTGTGGGACACTATATACAGTGAAATGCATTTGATTAATTTCACTCAAAATGAAAATGATTGAAGTTATGTATATCAATGTGGATAAATGGCAACCAAAAAAAAAAAAAAAAACCACAACCACACAAGAAAACCATAGCTGAGCATGAAAGTAAATTACAAGGGTGCCTGGGTGGCTCATTCAGTTAAGTGTCTGCCTCCGGCTCAGGTCATAATCTCTGGGTCCTGCTGAGTGGGGAGCCTGCTTCCCCCTCTCCCTGTGTTCCTCCCCACTGCTCATGCTCACTCTCTCTCTGTCTTTCTCAAATAAATAAATAAAATCTTGAAAAAAGAAGTAAATTACAGAAGAGAGTATGATGTCTTTGTATATAGATTTGAAAGTGTGCAGAGCCATGCATATTTTGTATGATATTTAGTAGTAGTATAAACGATCCATGGGATTTACAAGCACTAAATTCAGGGTAGTAGTTACTTCTGGGAAGGGAAGCAATAAGATCAGATCAGAGAGACGTATACAAGAAGCTTCAACCAAATCTGTAATGTTTTATAGTCTTAAAAAAAGATCTGAAGCAAATAGGACAAAGTGTTAATATTTGATAAAGCTTGGTAGAATATACATAAGCATTTATTGTATTACTCTTCTATATGTTTGAAATAGTTTGAATAAACAATCTTTAGATGAGGTGATTTAAAATACATTTCCCTATTTTGTCAGAGATTAAGTGACCTATTATTAGTGGCCTTCTGAAATTAGATTATCTTATTGTTGCTATAAATGGTTTTTGTTTGCTTGAATTATTTAACAGCTTATTTTTAAATTTTATCTTAACTGGCTTTTTACTATTTTTCTTACTTCCAAGTCTTAACAATAACTTGAATTTGCATTAACTTTTATGATTGAAAAGGCTACTAATAACATCTGCCCTGGTAGATGTTGAAAAGTCAAAACCATATCTGTGCTTGGCACCAAACTGGATTACGTCAATCCAGCATGGCCCCTGAGTTATCAGTCAGACTGCCACATGGTTAATTCAGTTTGGGAGGTAGCACAATTCTAACAACCAGATCATGCACCGTTATTTTGGTTGTCTTAATGATCAAATTGGATGAACAATTAGGAGTTGAATCAGCTGCTTTTCAGTTAGCTATTATAATACCCGAAAAAAGCAAATCCACCTGAGATTTGTGGATTTGGTTGAGACTTGCAGGAAAACTGCATTCTGGTACAGAAAATGAGCCTCTCTCTCTGACGACTAAAGCTATTATTTGAGACAGGGCTCTTTGTCTGTCTTTGACCAGTGGTCAGTGAACTCTGACCAAGCATTTCATTTTACCGTCTTGACCATACTGTGGGTTGCTACTGATTGATTCATTAACCCTCTAGAGTTCACATTCTTGTGTCAAAAACTTACCAGTGTAGGAAAAAATAAAAGATTCTATGTGAGCTTATTCGTTTTATTTAAAAGGCTAGGTTGCAGTTGTGTGATAAGTTTACTTTGAGGCCTGGAAATTATTGCTCTATTTTAATTTGACCCAACCCAAATCCTATATCCAGAATCATTTGCCCTTTTTACCATTTCATCTCACTGTAATCTCTTCCTTCTCTGCTGAGAGTTGTCACCTATTTAACTTACTTTTTACTTATCACTTGCATTTTCATTCATTGACCAAATGTTTTTCATGTACACACACTATTGATCCTTGAACAACGCCTGCACATCTAAGTTGAGATGCAACAGTTGAGAATCTGCATATAACTTTCAACTCCCCCAGAACTCAATCACTAGTAGCAAGAACACAAGAGATCACTTTTTACCACCATATGCAATTTATTGGAGAGAAGAAGCACTCACACAGAGGGGACTCGTATCACATATTTTAAGTGGATACTTGCAACACTTGAATTCACTACAATAACAGTAGGAGGTGACTATGAAATTATTACAGTAGTACAGTACATACTACAGTTAATTTTATACAGTTATGTTTTAACACTGCATCTATGTTTGTTTACATTTCTCTCGACTGCAAATGGTACCATCTATGGCTTATAAGTGTTTGCATCAGTTTAGATAGATTTTAACTTTTATAGTAGATTTGTATATATTTTATGGTAGTAAGTGACGAAATAGACTAACATCTACATAGATTTTATGCATTTATGATATACCTTTTTCTTAAATTTTTTTTACAGATTTTATTGTCAGAGAGAGAGAGAGCACAAGTAGGGGGATAGAGGCAGGCAGAGGGAGAAGCAGGCTCCCTGCTGAGCAAGGAGCCCAATGCGGGACTCAATCCCAGGACCCCAGGATCATGACCAGAACCGAAGGATGTTGCCTAACTGACCAAGCCACCCAGGCATCCCTCTTTTTCTTAATTTTTGAATATTTCTAGACTACATGGTTTGTGAGTTGTCCCACTGTATATATAGATATACATAGTTACTAAAATTATTTTTATAATATATACACACACACATACACATGAGTGATTACAGGGTGAGAGGAAAAACAGAGGGATGAACTATGGGATCTTTCCAACACCCAGCTCAGAGATGGATGCCTGAGTTAGGGCATCATGAGAGCAGAAAAGAAAGTGTATCAGTTTAGCTATCACTGCATAACAGACTGCTCTTAAACATGATGATGACTTAAAACTGTAAGTGTATATTATTGCTTGCAAGCCTTGTAAGCTGATCTCAGCTGTACTTTGTAGCGTATCCTCAGTTGGCTAGGAGGTCTGCTGGGAGGAGGGATGCTGGTTGGTCTGGGATGATCTCAACCCACATGACTGCTTTTTGGTTGGAGTGATGGCAGAGGTTGGACCACATGTCTTTCATCATCCAGGAAGCTCTTCTGAGTTTGTTCACAGGTCTGTTGGTTGGAGTGATGGGAGAGGTTGGACCACATGTCTTTCATCATCCAGGAAGCTCTTCTGAGTTTGTTCACAGGTCTGTGGCAAGTTCACAGGTCTGTGGCAAGAGTGAGGGAAATCACAAAAGGCTTTTCAAGGCTCTGGCACGGAGTTAGCATGCTGTTACTTCTGTCCCGTTCTGTTGGCCAAAGCAAGTCTCAAAAGTAGCTCAGATTTGAGAGGTGGGAGGAGCTGCAAAGTTACATTGGAATGGATATGGATAGGGTGAAGAATTTTAGCTGCTTTTGCTGTCAGTATATTGCAGATGGAAAGGATATGCAAGAAAATATGGAAATGAAGATTTGGTGATTTCTACCCTTGAAGATAACTTGAAGATTTATGGCTTGTGTTTTTGGATGGTGATATCCTATTAAATTGGATTAGAAAGGAAGGTGGGGTTTGCTAGGCAGAAAGAAAGTGTTACTGGGTACTTAGAGGAAGAAAGGGTAAAGAATAGGAAAGAATAAGAATGAGTGAAAAAGAATGAGTTTAGTCCTGTTATATCAAACTTTAGGTGTCTTTGGGACATCTAGATGGAGACATTTAGCCATATCATTGGTAGAACTGAAGGTTTTCCAAGAGAAAAATTTAAATCTATAAATATAGATTTAGCAGTTAGGAGCATATTGGGTGCCAGAAATTGAGGGGGTTGCTAAAGAAGGGGGTTGTGTGCAAAGATAAGAGACTGAAGACACAGTTAGCCTTACATGCAAGGAGTGGGTGAACAAAGAGGAGTCATCAAAGCTGGTCAAGGAAGTAGTGAGAGAACATAGTGACCTGGGAATCGGAAAGGAAGTAAGTCTCCAAATGAGAAAATTCTGTTGGAGATGCTATGGAGTCCAAGTCAGCTGAGGATGGAGGAGAAACAGTTTGGTCCATCACTATCATCATGATGGGGTTGAAAAATAAGTAGGAAATGTAGTGATGGAGGAGTGAAGTGTGGAAAAGGCAAAGGGTATAGAAGCTAGCTCAGGAGACCATCTGCGTAGGATAGGAAAGACATGGGTGTATTTGTAAGCTAATGGCACCTAGGGATGAGGAAGAATTTGAAGACAGGTTATAAATGAATCAGGATTACAGAGGAGTGGGAAGGAACGGACAGAATTAAATCTTTTATATAGATATTTAATTTAATCCTCCCAACAATTTTGTGAAATAAATTTCTTACCCTTTTATAGATTAAGAAACTAAGACATAGGAGACATCAAGTAACTTACAAAGTCACACAGTTATTAATTGGTGGACCTAATTCACTGTTTCTTTCTGAGCCCTCACCATAATATTTGTTTTTGTTTTATTTGTGTTTTTAAAAAACATACCTGCTATATATAGCCTTTTAGGAGGGAAGGGGCAAGTCCGAGGGCAGATATAAAGTTTAACTTTCTGTCTCCCACTGTGTCTTAGATAAAATTTGGGGGATATGTATATTTTAATTGATAATTTTGAGTAGATAATCCATATATTTAAACTGATGAGAAATCAACTAAATTCATTGAAAGGGGTATAACATTTTAGCTTAGAAAATACCTTTAGATCTGTTAAAAATAGAAGAGTGATTTAAGGACAAATTAAAAGTATTTAAACATACCTAAAGTAAATAGCCTAGCCAACAAAATATTAAATTCTAGAATATTATACTGCAATTACAACCTAAAATTTCAGAAGATGAGACTTTTAAAAACAGAACTCCAGCTCCACATCTTTCAAGTATAATTATCAGAGAAAGACACAAACTAAGTATGAGTAATTATAGTGGTTTGGAGTTAGAGAACACTTTTCCATGAGGAAAAAAGTGCTACACACAGGCCTGTTTGCAAACAGACCTGTTTTGACTCATGTAGTAGCTAATAACTTGTACACATATAATTAAAAATATTGCATATTGCTATAATGAGCATAAAATTAAGTAGATTACCATTAAAACCAGTAAGAAATAATGTTTAACAGTTGAGGATGAAGAAACTGGTGGAAACATTTGTGATTTTGAATAGAGCTTTCTGGAACTTTTAAAGGCTTTTGCGAATACATCTGATTTCTATTTTTATTTTTGAAGTTATGGAAGTAATACATGCTTACCATAAATATTGAAGTAATGGAGAATAAATTAAGTGCTGAGTTCTTCTAGAGGTAGTTATTGTAAATGGTAATGTAGTTTCTTCCAGGACTTTTTTCTGTGTATTTACAAACACGTTTATGTCCATACACAGAGGGTTTTTTTTTTAATCATCAGTCTTTTAAAACTGCATTGAGCAATAAACTGTACATCTTACAGTACACAACTTGGTGAAGTTGACATATGTATGTACCAATGAGACCATTAGTACAGTGAAGGTGATGTGTATACTCACCACTCCCAAAAGGTTCCTCGTGCTCTTTGTAATCCGTCTTTCCTCCCCATCCACACGCAACCACTGATCTGCTTTCTGTTACTACCAGTTTGTTCGCCTTTCTCTAGAATGTTATGCAAATAGAGTCACATAATATGTGCTACTTTGTCTGGATTCTTTCCGTGTAACTATTTGGAGATTCATCCACGTTGTGTATGTATCGATAGTTCACTTCTGTTGTTGAGTCGTATTCTGTCGTGTGGGCATACCACTGTCTGTTTATTCATTTGTCAAGGGACACTTGGGCTGTTTTCCAACAGCTTGGAGCTGTTCAAGCTGCTATATACAAATCTTTGTGTAGACTCTTGAGTTCATTTTTCCTGGTTCGAAACCTAGGAGTAAAACGGCTGGGTTTTATAGTAGATATACATTGAACTTTTTAAGAAACTGCCGAGCTCTTTTCCAAAGTGGTTGTTGTAATCCTGTTAAATAGATTTTGCTTTATATTGGTATTTAACCTTTTTTTTTTCCACTTAATGTACAAATACTTTGTTTTTGTTATTGGACCCTTGATGCTGTTGAATTCAATCACATCCTTACATCCATAATTACAGTCATAAAGAAATTTAAACTGTTAGGAAGTTCTTTTAGACCTCAAGAAATTCGGTAATTCTATTAACTACTCATTTTCCCAGATAATTTTTTAAGAATTTATTTCACAGTGCCAGTGGGGATCAGTTTGAAATCATCCTGGCTAGACATATTTACTAATAGAGTCAGCTGCAGTACTTTGTCACCAAACTAAAATGTACCGGAAGCCATTGTCATCAGTGTTTAGCAGTGGTTAGTAGACCAGTAATTTGTTCCTTTTTTTTTTTTTAAAGATTTATTTATTTTAGAGAAAGAGCATGAATGGGGTGGGGGGGAGGGAAGCAGAGGAAGAGAGAGAATCCTCCAACCTACTCCCCGCTTAGCACCAAGCCCGATGGAGGGCTCCATCCCAGGACCCCGAGATCATGACCTGAGCCGGAATCAAGAGTAGGCCACGCCTAACGGACTGAGCCACCCAGGTGCCCCTGTTCCTTTGTTTTTAAATTTTGTTTCCTTTTATTTGCACCATTCATTCCTGATCTCTTCCTTCTCTTTGTCTTTTTACTTGTCTTCTTGTCATGTAATATTTTCCCCTTTATTTTTCCCATTTTGTTCTTTTTATTTGCCCTCTTTCTCACTAACTGTTTGCCTCTGTTTTCTTTGCCAGCTTACTCCACCTTGCCATTGACCTACACACAGACTCCGCCCGTCAGCAAATATGTATTTGTGGGCGAGACTTCCCAGCCCTCTAAAGGGCTGCCCATCACAGAATGGAAGGGGTTGGAAGACACTACCTTTGTGGCCTCCAAGCTTTGGTGTATTTTCAAAAATCTTTCCAATTACTCGATGCCACTGATAATCAGGGTCTCTTGTTAAGCCACATGGAATGTTTACATTAGGCTATGAATAGCGCGCTCCACAAAGTTGGGGTATCCAGCTTTACAACTGGATCTGATTGTAGTTTTATTCATATCAAAGTCATGATCCTTTTGGGTCCGGTGGCTGTGAGGACTAAATATGGGCAGAAGTATCATAACTTCTGGTCACTATAACAGATGCATTACCTGTTCTAACACACATAACTACTTTTTTGGTATTGCTATCCGTTCTATTATCTTTTTTTAGCAGGGTCATGTTTCTTTAAGTACAAAATCCTTTCAGTGACATTCATTATATGCCATCAAAGAAAAAGTCAGGCTGTTTGGCTCTCTCTATTGTCAATAGCAGGCATTAAAAAGCAGATTTTATCAGTTAACTTTCGTCTCCTTGAATGAATGTGACACTTGACAGCAGCTGAAATAAGAGCTGCAATTCTTGTTCAGCCCGTTCCTATAAACCCTGCGTTGTTTTGATTTGGCTTATTGGACACATAATAGGGGATTTCTGTATGGCCGTGGTCCAGAATTCTTTGCGTTTATTCTTCTGAGCTAAAGGTTGCATATAATGTAGCAAAAATTTCTAGGAGAATATAGGCTTCGCTCATTTAAAGGATTATTTATGAGCAGCAAATATAGCCAGTATCGCCCCTACCTAAGTAATTCAAAGGCCTTTAGCAGGTAAAATAAGAGTGAGCTGTTTATGCAACAGCTTAGAGTTGATGAAACGGTTTAGGGAGCATGACTGCATAAATTTGATTCAAATCACTAGTTGGATATGGTTAGACATGCTTTTGTCCTATAGAAGGTGCATTCTTGGTGTTTGAGATAAACTTGTATGTTCCTCCTGTCATTAGGAGCCTCTGTACAGATAAGGAAGAATTTTTTTTTTTAAATTTCAGCTTTGTTGAGGTATAATTGACATATGAAATTGTAAGATATTTAAAGTGTACATCATGGTGATTTAATATATGTATACCTTATAAAAGGATTTCCCTCTTCGAGATAATTAACATATCCATTACCTCACATATTTATTTTTGTGTGTATGTTTGAAAACATTTAAGTTCTGTTCTCTTAGTAAATTTTTTTTTAAAGATGTTATTTATTTATTTGACAGAGATAGAGACAGCCAGCGAGAGAGGGAACACAAGCAGGGGGAGTGGGAGAGGAAGAAGCAGGCTCATAGCGGAGGAGCCTGATGTGGGGCTCGATCCCATCACACCGGGATCATGCCCTGAGCCGAAGGCAAACGCTCAACCGCTGTGCCACCCAGGCGCCCCTCTTAGTAAATTTAAATTATTCAACTCAGTGTTATCAACTGTAGCCACAGTATTTTACGTTAGATCCTCAGACCTCATTAATCCTATAGCTGAAAGTTTGTACCCTTTTACCAACCTCTCCCTATTTCCCCCACCTCCCGGGTCCTGACAACCATGGAAACCGAGAGTACCAAAGTAGGAAGCACTTTTATGAAACAATCATTCTCAAATAGAAAAATTCAATAGCAAGTAAACCATTAAAAAAAAAAACCCTACACATTTGCATTTGTACCCACTCGTAATCAGTCTTGTAAATGGCTTTCAAATCTGACCGTGTATATCTTTTGCTTCCGATATTTTAGTAGCTTGTCGTTCCCTTCAGAATGCAACCTAAATGGTTAGAGCTGTGCTTCTCAAATTTTAAAGTACATATAAGTCACCTGGGCATCTGTAAAAAATGCTGATTGGACTTGGTAAGCTCAGGGGTGGAGCCTGATATACTGCGGATCAAACAAGTTAGAAGGCTGGTCCAAGGACCACCCACACTTAGAGTAGCAAAGCATTGGAGCATAAATAGGCAAGGCTCTTCACCATCTGGTCCCTCCTGCCTGGCGGCTGCAGCCTTCACCACCCTGTCTCCATGTCTCCACCTCATCTCATCCCTTGGTTCCTCTGTATACCTCACGTTCCCATTACGTGGGATTTCCGTTCTCTGAATGTGTTGTGCTCTTGCATTGCTCTTTGCCTCTGCCTATGCTCTGCCTTCTGCCTGGACCACTCTTCATATTCCCTTGCTGCTTACTAGTCCTTCAGCCTTCAACCACACGTCACCTCCCCTGCAAAGCCGTTCCTGACTGCAGAGCATCCTGTGGGTTTTGCTTTTCGGGAGGGACTTAACGTATTTGAATTCTGAGTGTTCTTTAAAGAGTGGCAAGTGGATTTATTTGGGGTAGCCAAAATCCATATTGGTGAGTGATGTAGAATGTTGGATAAATAATTGTACAATTAAATTGATGTTGATGAAAAATAGGTAGAAAGAGGGAGAAAAAAACTGTTGACGAAAGATCCTAAAGCCCTCATTGATGACTTTGGGAATGATGACTATTTAATCAAGTGAAACGTTGGGGAAATCTTTTTTTTTTTTTCTGCTTCCAGGAATTTTTAAAGGAGAGAACCTGGGGGAGAGGGAAATTCTGTCCTTTGTGTGTGAATGTATGTTTCCTACTGGGAGAGTAAATTCGTGAGGTGAGAGGAGGAGCACTGCTTAAAAGTGCTGGGGGGGAACTCCTTACTACTCTAGGGCTGCAGCTTGAGTGTAATTTAAAAGACAATAACACCGTTTTGACTCCTGGCTCCACTATTTGCTAATTCTACGACCCTGAATGAGTGGCCTGACCTCTCAGAACATATTTCCCTACCCATAAGTGAGGGAAATATTACTTCCCTGTATGTATTTTATTTTAGGGCTACGTGGTCAAGGCTAATAAAAATGTGAGCTGTGATATTATTAAAAGACTTCATTATGTTGTGGACAGGTAGTTTAGAACACAAGGTCCACTTTATGAATTCACTTTAACAAGTTTATCAGGTGTGTGTGTGTGTGTGTGTGTGTGTGTGTGAGAGTGTGTGTGTCTGTATTTTTTTTCTGTTATCAGTGAAATAAGCTTTGTCTTTAATAGCTATTAGAAGATGAAAGAGCTGCCCAGATGTTTCATATTGATTGATTCCAAGTTAATAAATTGAATGTCATATGTAGAACGTTTAATTGGTGGAATAAATTGTGATTACTTAAAGTTTAATGAATTGTACTGCATAACAGGCATTTGCTGAATATCCACTGAGTGTGAGGTTATTAAGAGGAAGAGAAAGGAAAACGAGACCAATTATAATCTGAGAAAAGAATATATAAAACAGCAATGGAAAAGAATACTGTAAAGTTTATCAAAAAATAATTTAATATGCTGAAGCTCTGGAATTGTGTTAGAGGAGATATTCATTCGGAAAAGCAAAAACAATCCTAGTAAAACATTTCTGCTGTAATTTTGACAGATTCTGTATTTTTCTCATTATAAATTTCTACTTGGTTGAAGTTGCTAAGTGACATGAGTTTTGTTACAAAACCTCACTCTTCTTAATGCTTTCTTGATCCTTCTGTTTCTCTGACCGATGCAAAGTGTAAAATTGCATGGAATGTTCTTCCTGCACAGTTGAGCTATTAAGCAGAACTAATTCTTTATGGAATGACAACAAGGCCTACGAAAGGCATCTCTTGGATTAGGCGATTGAGGCAAGCACTTGGCAAACGGCTGAAGGGGAAGTGGTCTTGGTGAAGACAAAGCAACGGCGCTTTTTCTCTTCCCCTTGAATTCATAGGAGCCACACAAGTTGAACAGCTTTGAAGCTGGATAATGTGGCTTACTAGACATGTTTTTTTCTGTACTGTTTCCTGCTTGTTTTTGCCAGCAAAGGGGCCAAGAATAATCACTTGATAAATGCATTAGCATGTCTCATGCACTTCTGTGACCACACACTACTGCTGGGAAGACAGATAAGTTGAGAAGAGGAAAATCCCGGTTGGGGACGTCTTTCAAAGTAAGATCAGATTTTACTCCCAACGAACAGGATTCTGTCTAGATTATGAGAGTACCATATGGAGACTAATTATTTGAAAAAGAAATTTAACTCAAGATTAAGTACAAGTTGGGAAAGGTGAAAGGCAAAGTGAATAGTGGCTTATTTTCATTTTGTAAGTTCTAAAAAGGAAAACAAGGAATATTGGTAGTAATTTTATGATGGTTTAAAAAATATTGGGACGCCTGGGTGGCTCAGTTGATTAAGCGGCTGCCTTCAACTCAGGTCATGATCCCAAGGTCCTGGGATCTAGCCCCACGTCGGGCTCCTTGCCCCGTGGGGAACCTGCTTCTCCCTCTCCCTCTGTGGTCTCTCCCTCTGTCTCTCAAATAAAAATAAATAAAATCTTTAAAAAAATTGAAAACCATTTTTATTTCAATGGAGTTTTCCTATTGGAAGCCTGTTCCTCTTTATTTTGCTTAGTGTGTGATTTTCCTTGTTCCTAATCTCTTCCTTAAATTTCTACCAAAACAGATCCTCTCTCTTACAGCATCACATTTCCTCGTATGCTTCTGGTGTTCTTATGATCCCGGCCTGAAAAGCCACCCCTGTTGCCTGTCACTCTCTACTTAGTGCGGTCTTCATCAAACATGAATTCCAAAACCCTGTCACCACTCTAGAAAATCTATTTCACATGTGAGGTTCTTTGGATCAAGCCAGTTGGTTCTAGGACCTAATTTCTAAATAATTTCAAGCCTGGTCTGATGGCATCTGTGTCAGGCTGAATATTATGCGACTTCCCAAGATGGGCTCAGAATGTCAGGGGCCCTGGGAACTGACAGGCATCTGCAGAGTATGCTGGGTCAGGACCCTGTGAAAGGTCCCTGCCGGAATTGCAACCCTGCAGTGTGCTGCTGGCATCAAGAGGCAGAGGACTGTGCTGGGCTGCTCAGGAAGGGCTTATTTTTTTAGGTGCATGCTTGCGTGTGTGTGTGTGTGTGTGTGTGTGTGTGTACATGCATGTGTTCACGTGTGTGTAATGCCTTACTGACTTTCCATTCTTCTAGCCTCTCAGCAGAGGTGTGACTGCTTTCCCACCATTTCCATAGGAAGAGGAGTACGAGAGCTCTAGGTTTCTTACTCCTCCTCTTCCTTGGGTACATAGATCCATTCCTATTTATTAGAATAAATATTTTTGTGTACACTTCTCATTTATAGTATGCTAAAGATAATGTAAACTTAGTTTCAGCATCATGTGGTCCTTCAGATTGTTATTATGCACACATTTTACTGTATACACTCTAGATGATGGGGATGGTGATGGAACTGAATGTATTGTACCCTTAGTCATTTGTTTATCAAGTATCTATTGAGAGCCTTTTTTTGTCTTTGTGTTCTGCTAAGAATACAGAGTTGAAAAGACACAGGGGGCGCCTGGGTGGCGCAGTCCTTAAGCGTCTGCCTTCGGCTCAGGGCGTGATCCTGGCGTTCTGGGATGGAGCCCCACATCAGGCTCCTCCGCTGGGAGCCTGCTTCTTCCTCTCCCACTCCCCCTGCTTGTGTTCCCTCTCTCCCGCTGGCAGTCTCTCTGTCATATAAATAAATAAAATCTTAAAAAAAAAAAAAAAGACAAGACACAGGGCTTGTCCTGTGATTAGGGGCAGAAAGCTGAGCTGATTAAACAATGGAACAAACAGCATACTCCAAGATCCCGGGAGTATGAAGGAATTGTGTACTTGGGAAATTCAGGTGTGACTTCACAGAAGAAGTAAAGATGGTCTGCAGGAGTTGGCTTGTATAACTTATGTGTGTTATCATCTTGCTTAATTTATAATTCTTTATTAAGAGTAGAAAATTAAAAGCCTTCTGTTCTGTAAAGAACATAGCCTTTTTTGAAATTTATTTTTTAATTTACATACTTTAAAAAACTAAAGCTTACAGGGTGTTTTGGTGGCTCAGTCAGTTAAGCATCTTGACTCTTGATTTTGGCTCAGGTCATGATCTCGGGGTCTGGGATTAAGCCCTGCATCAGGCTTGTACTCAGTGGGGAGTCTGCTTGAGGATTTCTCTTCCTCTCACTCAGCCCCTCCCCTGACTCATGCACTCTCTTGCTCTTTCTCTAAAATAAATAAAAATCTTAAAAAAAGAGTAAAGTTTACTTTATAGGGTCCATAGTTTTGTGAGTTTTGACATATGCATAGCCATGTAACCATCACCATAATCAGGATACAGAATAGTATCATCAGCCCAAAACATTATCTCACTGCCTTTGTAGTCCTACTTCCCTCCCCCTAACTCCTACAGCCACATTATCTTGCATTTTCCAGAATGTTATATAAATGAAATTATACAGGACGTAGCCTTTTGGGCTTTGCTTCTTTCACGTAGCCTTATCTGTGTTGTTGAGTGCATTAATAGCTTGTTCCTTTTTATTGCTGAGTAGTATTCCATTGTATAAATTTACTGCAGTTTATCCATTCACCAGTTGAAGGATGTTTAGGTAGTTTACAGTTTGGGGCTATTAGAAATAAAGCTTCTGTAACCTTTCTTGTATAGGCTTTTGTGAGAACCTAAGTTTTCATTTCTACTGAGTAAATGTTTAAAGATGAGAATGCTGTAAGTGCATATGATAAGTGTTTAACTTTCAGGAAACTGCCAGGTTATTTTCCAAAGTGGCTGTGCCAGTTTGCATTCCCACCAGCAGTATATGAGGATGCCAAGTATTCCACATGCTCAACTTGGTATTGTCAGTGTTTGTTACTTGAGCCATTCTAATAGGTGTGTAGTAGTATCTCATTGTGGTTTTTTTTTTTTTTTTAAGGATTTTATTTATTTATTCGACAGAGATAGAGACAGCCAGCGAGAGAGGGAACACAAGCAGGGCGAGTGGGAGAGGAAGAAGCAGGCTCATAGCGGAGGAGCCTGATGTGGGGCTCGATCCCATAACGCCGGGATCACGCCCTGAGCCGAAGGCAGACGCTTAACCGCTCTGCCACCCAGGCGCCCCGGATCTCCTTGTGGTTTCAATTTGCACTTCCTTATGACTAATGAGGCTGATCGTCTTTTATTTAGCTGCTACTCATATATCTTCTTTGGTAAATTATCTGTTCACATCTTTTGCCCCCTTTTAACTGTATATTTCCTAATTACTGAATTTGGAGAGTTCTTTATATATATTCTGGATACAAATACTTTGTCAGATATGCGACTTGCAAATTTTCTGTCCCACTCTATGGCTTGTCTTTTCATTCTTTTAACTGTTTTTTTTTTTTTCAAGAGCAGAAGTTGTTTTGTTTTGTTCTGATGAAGTCTAGTTGACAAATTTTTTCCTTTCATGGATTATACTTCTGGTGTCATATCTAAGAACACTTTGCCTAACCCAGGGTCACAGATATTTTTTTTTTTTTTTATATTTCCCTCTAAAAGTTTTACAGTTTAATGTTTCATGTTGAGGTCTGCAATCCATTTTGATTTAATTTTTATTTGTTTATTTGAGAGAGAGGGAGGGAGAGAAAGAGAGGGAATGAGGTGAGGGGCAGAAGGAGAGACTCTTCAAGCAGACTCCCTGCGGAGCACAGACCTGACACAGGGCTCCATCTCATGAGATCATGACCTGAGCCGAAACCAAGAGTCACATGCTTAATAAGACTGAGCCACCCAGGTGCCCCTTGAGTTAATTTTTACATAAGATGTAAAGTTTAGGTCAAGATTAGTTTCTTGTACACGGGGGTTCAGTTTTTCAAGCAGTATTTGTTGAAAAGACCATCCTTTCTCTGTTGAATTTCTCTTGGAACTTTGTAAAAAATGAGTTGACGTATTTGTTTTGGTTTATTTCTGTGTTCTTTCTTCTGTTCCTTTGATCTATGAACCTGTCCTTTTGCCAGTACCATAGTTCCTTGATTACTGTAGCTTTATCATTATTCTTGAAATTGTGTCTTTACATCAAGCAGTACAAGCCCTCCAGTTTTGTTCCTCTTTTTCAAAATTGTATTGTCTATTCTAGTTTTTTGCCTTTCCATTAACATTTTATAATAGGATGTAGCTTTTTATTCTACTTGTAAGGACAGGTGCAGCCTGGGAAAATTGCCTGTCTTTAGTCTTCTGCGACTTCTTTTTTCCATATATTTTGTACCCAACCTTCTTAACATCTACTGGCTACTTAATATATTTATGCCACTTTCAGGCTTAGTAGTTCCCTGCTCCAGATTTGACAGGACCCTTTAGACCAAGCAGAATATAACTGTTTGCATTCTTTTTCATAAACATGGCATCTGCTGGCTAAATCTGGTCTTTTAAATCCCAGTACATTCTTGTGCTTTATGATACATATGTTTATGCACAGATATAAGGATGTCATTGCCTCCTTGTATACTAGAACTCAACCACACAAACTAATGATGCTATAAATATTTAGTATAAGAAAAATTTGACTGATTTTTTAAAAGATTTATTTATTTTAGAAAGAAAGAGAGGGGTGCCTGGGTAGCGCAGTTGTTGGGTGTCTGCCTTCGGCTCAGGGCGTGATCCCGGCGTTCCGGGATCGAGTCCCACGTCGGGCTCCTCCGCTGGGAGCCTGCTTCTTCCTCTCCCACTCCCCCTGCTTGTGTTCCCTCTCTCGCTGGCTGTCTCTCTGTCAAATAAATAAATAAAATCTTAAAAAAAAAGAAAGAAAGAAAGAAAGAAAGAAAGAGAGTGACAGTAGGGGGGAGGGGCAAAGGGAGAGGGAGAGTCTCAAGCAAACTTCATGCTGAGCATGGGGCCCGATACAGGGCTTGATCCCACCGTCGTGAGATCATAACCTGAGCTGAAATGAAGAGTTGGACATTCAACCGACTGTACCACCCAGGTGCCCTTGGACTGATTTTAAGTCAGTCATAGTCTCATTCTAAGTTTTCTAGTTTTTCATGAAGCACATTACCATCATCATTAACTGTGAGTTGATTTCATTTCAGTAGATATTTCATGATAGGCAGTTAGAGCTAAAACATTATGACTTTTAGGCCTGTTGAAATTACTGCTAATTCCTGGCTCTTGTGATCCTTGCATATTTTAGGAGACAGATGCCAAGTTAATGATACTGGTTCTTTTGCTGAGTATATGCATTGGAAGGGGTGCCAAAAAGTGGAAAAGTAGGGGGAACCTACCAAAACAAGCCCTCTGTTTAACAATTAAGCCTCAGCCTTAGTAAACTTGCCCCTGAAAATTATGGGTAGCTTGGAATATATCATTGAGAATTAAGATCACCCATGTTGGGTCTTTTTTTAAGGGCTTTAATGGCTGTAGCTGGACCAGGAATGTCTATTAGCTCCGTGAATCCTCTGTTTCCAAGTTCAAAGATGGATCAGAGCATACCGAACTGTGCCTCTGGGAAGGTTCTTTAGGAGTGGAAGGAATGGCAGTGATGGCTGAGAAGAACACTACCAGTTTTTTTTCTTTTTTAAAAATCAGCATTATATAGTTCACATGCTATTCAATTCACCCACTTAAAGTATATGATGAAAAAAATATTTTGTATATTCACTTGGGGCAGCCATCACCACAATCTAATTTTCGGACATGTTCATACTCCCTAAGAGAAAGTTGGGTAGCCATAAGTAACCATGCCTGTGGTCCCCCATCTCTCCCACACCCAGGCCTAAGCAACTGGGTCCATTCTTTGCAGCTCAGCACCCAGGCTGGGGGTCAGAGTCGATGAATGAGTGGAGAAGAGCACTACCATTCTGAGTATGAGGACACTGAGAGCCAGAGGGAGCTTAATTTTGACAGGTCCTACAGCTCATTTATCACAGAGCTTGGAAAGAATACAGGTCCCTGACCTCAGTGCAGTCCTATTTGTCAATTTGCATTGCTTTCTGTCCTGTAGCTAAGGTCCATTTATACCCCAGCTCAGGAGCCCTGGTGTGGGGTGTACAAAATACTCATGCCTTAATCTTATTCCCTCCTCAAAAGAATCTGTAAGGTAGACTGCACTACCTTGCGGGAGATTCTGATCTATGTATGTTAAAGGCAGGGAGTAAGTGAGCCGAGACCACAGCTTGGAGCTCATGACTCCAGGACCTCTCTTTATCCCACAGCTACCTCTGTGTCAGATTTAGCTTCCAAGAGCACAACATATGCTGCTGGAATAATTGTGTCATAGAACGCACTTTGAGACCATGAAGGTCATTCAGTCATCCACCCAATTTGGAAATCTTTTGCCATATTCTTTAAGGTAAAAAACAAGCAGCACCTTTTATGTTGATTTTTATTACTAATAAATATTTATTACACATTTATAGTAGCTACCTACATATGCATTCATTTATTTAATCAACCAATAAATAAAATTCCCTGCCTCAGTCTCGCTTCTCTCCTAAACCAATTATCCTTTGCTGTAACTAAGAACTTTTTTGAGTTCTCATTGAGCTGTTTTTAAGTTTTTCAAAGAGGTCAAATGCCTTTGCTTAATTTTTTGCTTTTTTTCATGGTCCTATGGACTCACATCTTTTGCTTCACTCTGTCTGCATCAACATTGGCCAGTGCCAATCTATTAAGCCCAGCATCGTTGTCAAGTACTAGCTCTTAGGTGCCTGCAAAAAAGAACTTTGGCTGGTATTTTATTAAGAACATATTTTATTAAGAACAAAATAAGTCGTTAAGAATGAATTCCAGTTCTCCAGTTGAGCAATTATGAGATAGTTGTCAATACAATTTTGTATTTTTTTTTCACTTAGTATGTCACAGACTTTTTCCTTCGTGATAGGATAGTCACAGTAAGAGCTCTGAGTTCCATTAATTGAAGACAGAATAGTGTCCTTAGGCATTTTTTTTTTGGTTATACGTTCACCTTTTTTGATACTGTACCGCCAATGGCAATGTATTATGAGAATATTTGTTGTCTTGCACTGTTGAAACGTTTGCCCCTAAGTTCTCTCATACTGGTACCACCTCCCAAACATCTCTATTCTGTCCCCACACTTCCATCCCCAGTCATTCCTCCAGTCCAGGCCATAGTTATTGTTCCGGAATGTCTTCCAGAGACAAAGGAATTTGGAAAGAGAGAGTGAGAGAGAAGGACAGAGGAAGGAGAGAGGGAAGAAATTGAGGAGCAAGGAGACTATGTTGGTGGCTGGATAACACAAAGTCAATGATTATAATTTTTTCTCTAAGGTGAAAATTGATTGCCAAGTGTCAGATAATTACACATAGGCCAGGCCTCTCCACGGGGGCACACTAGGCATTACACTATGAGTAAACAATGGCAAGAACAAGTCTTGAGTGGTGAGAAGCCACACAAAGGGTCTGTAGGAGAGGTACATTTTCAGTCAGTGTCCGTTTGTTCAGTTCTTGTGTTCAGGACCCTGGGGGAGTCAGCAGCCTCTTCTCTCTCTTGTTAATTGAGTATCTCCCCTAAGTGGGGATTATGGTTTCTTTCTCTGGGTGTTTTCCAGTCAGGCCCAGTGGGTGAACTGTATTTGCTCTGCCCCATTCCAGCTTGTACTATAGTAACCCCCGAATGGTGGGCCTACCTGTGTTCTCTGCCCATGTTTCTCTCGTTGGTAGTCTTGTTAAAACTTTCAGAAATTTTAGCCAACAGTCCACATGCGTTTCCCTCTCCCCTCCCTCCTTCTCCTCATGTACATATATTTATGGGTCCTGATGGTTACCTAATTTGAGAATCAGGCAGCCATGAATTTTGACACACTCCTCACCAATTTAGGTCAGGTTTTTTTTTGTTTTTTTTTTTAAACCAAATCCATGAGCACTACTTCTTCTCTAAAGATAAATTTCGTTCCAGGGGCACCTGGGAGGCTCAGTCAGTTGAGCATCTGACTCTTGATTTCAGCTCAGGTCATGGGGTAGAGCTCCATGTTAGGTCCTGTCCTCAGCAGGGGGTCTGCTTGAGATTTTCTCTCCTCTCTCCCTGCCCTTGTGCGCATTCTCAAATAATAAATCTCTGGGGAAAAAAAAAAGATAAATTTTATTCCCAAGGAGGTGCCTGAGCCCTGCATATAAATACAGTTGAGCCATGAACAACATGGATTTGAACCGTGCAGGTCCACTTATACACGGATTTTTCAATAAATACAGTACAGTACTGTAAATGGATTTTCTCTTACGGTTTTCTTAACATTTTTTCCTCCAGCTTTGTTGTAAGAACACAGTGTATAATATATATATAACATACAAAATATGTGTTGATCAACTATTTATGTTACCTGTAAGGCTTCTTCCAGTCAGCAGTTGGCTATTAGTAGTTAAGTTTTGGGGAAGTCAGACTTATACATAGATTTTTTAGTACGCCGGAATGTGTGTGTGTGGGGGGAGTCAATGCCCCTAAAACTTCTGTGTTGTTCAAGGGTTGACTGAATGCCTGTGGCTCTTCTCCCTTTATCCTCTCCATCCCTACCCTGTCCCGTGCCACTCCACCCCACCCCAGCAGAAGTAAAGCATTAGGTGGGTGGAGTAATTTCAGAAGAATGACAGTGACAGAAAAGAGAGGTACTTACGAATATTGGCTTGGCTTGAGTTCTGTACTACTATTTAGGGTGGGAAGATATAAATATGTTTATAGTCAGAGAGGAAGAAACTGGTAATGAGGGAGTAACGCAAGAGAATAGAAATATTAAATGGAATAGGGGCACAGAGATGGTTATCGGGGATGGGATTAAGAGTGCCAGGAGAGGGCTAACCTTGGCACTGATTGGAATGGTTACTTCTTCCTCAGAACCAGGAGTGAAGGGAGAGAAGCACGGTGAAGGGGGAAAGATTTTTAGGTGATAAGAAATTTTATGTCCAAGAAAATAATAGAAATAGCTAAAAATCATGGAATGCCTTTGATGTTATGGGCACTGTGCTAAGTACTCTGCATGCATTTACCTTCTGTAATCCTTAAAACCCCACTTTAAGAACCCTATTTTACATAAACATATTTTTAAAAAAAAGATTTTATTTATTTGTCGGGGAGAGGGCACACACAAGCAGGAGGAGCAGCAGAGGGAGAAGCAGACTTCCTGCT
>NW_024426119.1:18439120-18679117 GCF_017311325.1 Ursus maritimus
AGCAAGGAGCCCAATGAGGGACTTTTTCCCAGGACCCTGGGATCATGACCTGACCTGAAGGCAGGCGCTTAACTGATTGAGCCACCCAGGAGTCCCTTCATAACCACATTTTTAAAAGATTTTATTTATTTTTTTTAAATAATCTCTACACTCAGTGGCTCAGATTTAACAATCCTCAGGTCAGTAGTTGCATGGTCTACTGACTGAGCAAGCCAGGCACCCTTACATAACCACTTATGTTTAAGAAGAGTAATTTGCTCAGGGTTATACTGTACGGAATGCTATAGCCAAAATTTACCATAATCTTCTCAGGGAGATAAGAGTCAGAGTTTTCTGTAGCAAATAGGATGGAGATGGTAATGTGGTTCATTGAATTCACTCTCAAGAAATCTTTATTGAGTACCTGTTGTATGCAGGGCACTGTTCTGGCTCCTGGAAGCATACAGACATATACAGTCAGAACGCAAGGAATTTATAATCTAGGATTCAAGTGGTTGGGGACCTGAATAAATTGGAAAGTTAGAAAATTCCTAAAACCAGTTATTAAGAAGAGAACTGTTGAACAGCAATGAGTGGCCCAGCTGACAGAAGGGGACTTGAAGAGCTTTGTGTCACTCTTTCCAGTCAGAGAACTTGAGTGTGGGGAGAGCCATGTCTGGCATTTGGCAGGACAGGGTTGATAAAATATCAAAGAAACAGGTAATTCTCAGGTGTTATTAAAGGTGTCTTTTAACATGGATACAGTAGAAATATACTGGAAAATAATCTAGTCTGGAAACCTTACAGGTGGGATCTATTTCTGAAAGTCCCTGCACTCCAGCCTTGTTATAAAGTTTCTAGCCTTTATTTTGTTTATATTTATTTTGACACATATTTTGGCTAAACACTTCCTTTGAAAAGCAGAGGTACAGCTCTTAGCTGCTGGTTGTCGGAGTTGCTGCAGTTTCAAGCAGGATACTAAATTGACTAGAAGTCAGGTAATAAACCATTTATAGAATAGCTATGTTATACTCGGTACAGCTGAATAAAGAGGTTGACACCCAAGACACAGAACGAATGCATCTGTCTTATATGTTACATTATTTCTATTAAGGAGGTGAATTTTTTTCTGTAAAATCATTTTTTAAAAAAGTACAAGTAGGGGGTGCCTGGGTGGCTCAGTCAGTTAAGCATCTGCCTTTGGCTCAGGTCGTGATCTCAGGGTCCTGGGATTGAGCCCCACGTTGTTTCTCCCTCTGCCCCTCCACCCACATGTGTTTGCTTGCTCTCTCTCAAATAAATAAAATCTTTTTTAAAAAAGGGTACAAGTAGTTTCTTGTGTAGACTTACAGATAGAATAAATTTTTAATTTCTGTTTGAAACTTGTACCTTGGTTGATTTTTACCTCAGTAGGTAAAGTATCAGGGTAACTGATGGCTAACTGATCAGGTTTTTACCACAGTAGGTAAAGCCTCGTTTACCCTGATGCTTTGATTAAATGATGGATTGGGTCTCTCGGTTTACTTCCTGTTCATTTGCAGGTCAGTCTTCAAGTTTGAAGACTCAAAGTGAAATGGACCGGATGAGGAAAGAAGTTACAACTGTGTTTCGATCAGTAACGTCTGGAACAGACAAATGCATGATTTGAAAGATCAGTGTCATAGAAATAAACTTTAAGCTGTATACACTCCATGATGGACTCTGAAACTGTACACATGGAGAGTCTGAGATAGAAATCTCCCTGTATTCTTTTTTTTTTTTTTAAAGGTTTTATTTATTTATTCGACAGAGATAGAGACAGCCAGCGAGAGAGGGAACACAAGCAGGGGGAGTGGGAGAGGAAGAAGCAGGCTCATAGTGGAAGAGCCTGATGTGGGGCTCGATCCCATAACGCCAGGATCACGCCCTGAGCCGAAGGCAGGCGCTTAACCGCTGTGCCACCCAGGCGCCCCTGTATTCTTGATGAGTTCACAGATTTCCTCAGGCTACTGATCGGTGACTTAGACCCATGGAAACAGCACAGGGGCACTGGAACGTGACCACTGGCCATGTTCCCCTGCCATTTAGGATTCCCCAAGGAGGGGTGTAGCAGTAGCAACTGGTGCGGTCCTTGACCATCTCAGGCCTCCAGAATCTTGGCTGATCCACAGCCTTAGGACCACAAACCCCGCATCAGGACTCCGACTGACTGAAGAATATTCTGTTTAGTGAAAGAATATTTTAAATTAGATTTTTAAAAGAAGTGGTATTTTTCTTAAACTAGGGAATAGTCTGTGAACTTATTTATGTTTTACTCCATCGTCTGTGAACTTATTTTAAATTATTGTATGGCTTTGTCATTTCAGACTGTGTTTCCATAATTTTTAGTTGGTTTTAAAATCAAAATGTATTAAAATTTTTTTTTTTTTATTCATTGCAACCTTTAAGGAACCTGAATAGCACATTAGTTCAGTATGGTAGTCCTGTATTTCCAGTGTAACAATATACATTTGTTGCTTTCTGATCAAGTAAAAGTTTGAAGAACATTTTCCTCTTAGCGTCTTTGATCCTTTTTTTTTCTTCCTGACTATAAATCATAGAAGCAAATGATTAAGTAGACAGGTGGAGAGGAGGAAGTCACAAATAAAATAGGCACTTACATTTATTGTGTTTGCAAGGTTGTTTTTGAGGATGGCGCATGTTTCTTGAGACCTTGTTTCTTACCTATTTTATAGAGCTCTGGCCTCTTAACAGCACTGCTTTAATGACTTCTTGTGGGGCTCTTGCTTTATGTTAGCACCGGCTGTGGAGGGAAGAAAGAGGTCAGGTTTCACAAGGAGGCTGTAGACTTGTAAAATCATACCGAATTGGCAGAAACAAAGTCCATGTCAAGGAGAGAGCCAAGATTTGCATAAGAATATAAGAGATGTTTTGCCATTTAATGCCCCCCTTAAAAAAGTCAAAATTACTCCTGAAACCAATATTGCACTGTATGTTAACTAAAATGTAAGTAAAATTTATAAAAAATAAAATAGAAAAACGTGAGAAAAAAAATCAAAGTAGAAAAATATTTGTCGGAAAACGAAGTTTAAGACTATCATGATAGAGACATGCGTATTTGCACGCTATTCTGAAGTTTCTAATTTTCATGTAAAATTCTATACAATTTGGTTTTTGTTGAAAAAGTAGCTATTGTTCAGATGTTCTTTTTCTTGTAATTCTCAGATTGAGGCTCTGGCTGGGGAGAGAATCAAGCATCCATAGCTCATAGGTGATGTCTACCCAAAGAATGAGAAGTTCAAAGTACTAAAAAGAAGGCAGATAAAATTAAAGGTGAGGGATTTTATGAGGTAGTGGGGCAACAGTAGAAAATTTATGCAATCTTTTCATTCCATGCCCCATGTAAACATATAAAATTTATTTTAAAATATTACTTTTTCTTAGTTATATGTATTGTAGGAAAAATATAAGTACAAAAAATTATACACAATTCTGCCACTAGAGATCTGAACTTAATTACCTATCTTCTTGTAATCCATCCCCTATTATTTCGTTATTTAAGTAGGGGATTTTATCCTCTCCAAATAATTTATATATGCACATGAAAAATGGGAGAATTATTTGTCGAACATATTTTATGGCTTAGTAGCAAAAAAGAATTTTAGATCTTAGAATACCTCTGCTTTTGTTAGGGCTTTAAAGTTTATTTTTGTTGCATAATGGTCACTAACATTCTTTGTTTGCCTTTCTGTAAGTCATAGTCCTGAAAGTAACAGCAGTGTATTCATAGCAGGACATCTTGTTACTGTTACCACCTCAAGCACCACGACCAGGGAGGGTTACTAGGTGCCCAGCAGTGCCTCCACACATACTCATGTTGCTCTGTGTGTATATACGTACACATATGTATATGTGTGTATCATTTAGTATTCTTATAATAGCCTTATAAAACATTATCCCCATTTTACTGAGGGATATGAGGGTTGAGGTTGAGTAACTTCTCAAGGGCACACAGCACCTGAACATGAGTCCAAAGCTGTGATTTTAACCCAGAGCCATAGATTTTAATATATCTGCATTTTTTTTTTTTAAGATTTTCTTTACTGGAGAGAAGGAGCACGCACAGCTGGTGGGGTAGGCAGTTGGAGAGGGAGAAGCAGACTGCCCAGTGAGCAGGGAGCCCCACACGGGGCTCTATCCCAGGACCCCAGGACCCCGACCCGAGCCGAAGGCAGACGCTTAAACGATGGAGCCACCCAGGCGCCCCTAAAATCTGCACTCTTAACTGCAAGGCTGTACTGCTATACTGCCCCCCTCTATCTGCCTAAGTCGTGTCCTGTAGTTTATTTGGATTTTATTCCTGATTTTCTTTAAACCAGCTAAGGCTAAGGTTTTGCCTTAGTCTTCTACTTTGGTTTCTAATACCTTGATTTCTATCATCAAGAAGTGAGAATAGGGGCACCTGGGTGGCTCAGTCGTTAAGTGTCTGCCTTCGGCTCAGGGCGTGATCCCGGCGTTCTGGGATCGAGCCCCACATCAGGCTTCGCTGCTGGGAGCATGCTTCTTTTTCTCCCACTCCCCCTGCTTGTGTTCCCTCTCTCGCTGGCTGTCTCTCTCTCTGTCAAATAAATAAATAAAATCTTAAAAAAAAAAAAAGTGAGAATAAGTTAAATGTGAAGAACAGTAAACTCTATGTTTCCCAACCTCATCCCAGCAGAGCCTCAGAAGTAAGAAATTCTTTTCTCTGCTTATTTTACATGTTATACATTGCTATTTTTGTAGGCTGCTATTCTATAAACTGAGGGATGTCTTCAAATCTTAATGACAGCCTGACATCTGGACCAGTTGAAAAATCAGGCTGGATAGATATTTGATGTTTGTATTATTAAGCCCTGGCCTTTTGTTTTATAAATTCTATAGTTTCCCAATCTTCCTTAATATGTCCGCTTTCTTCTCATTCTGAGGAAATGAGTCCGTAATGGTGATTCGCCAGTCTGTCTGAGCTCTTCTTTTGTGCTCCCTGTGTAGACACGATACTGTACCCCAGCCTTCCAGGTACATAGGCCAGAAACCTCAGCCGTTTGGATCCTTCCTCTTTTTCCCTTGAACACCTTGTGGCCAAATTGTGGTGTTTGGTGTACATCATCTCTTATATGTGCCCTCGCTTCCATTCCATAATCTCCTGCATCATTCGGACCCACAGTCGGTCTTTTGTCTACTGTTCTGAGAGCCTCTTAAATGGTCTCCCTACCTCTAAGGGCTCTCCAAGTATTTGGCTTTCTCATGATCAAATGTATGTGAGCTAAGGACTAGGTGAGTAATAATGTAGGAATAGCTAGCATTCCCATTAGGTAAACTATTTTTAAAGAGATTTTTATTTTAAAAATTTATTTATTTATTTATTGCAAGTGGGGGGGGGCAGAGGGGGAGAGAGAATCTGAAGCAGACTTCACGCAAAGTGTGGAGCTTGACATGGGGCTCAGTTCTGTGACCCAAGAGCAGGACCCGAGCCAGAATCAACAGTCAGACACTCAACTGACTGAGCCACCCAGACACCCCTCAAGTAGATTTTTTTAAAAAATATATTTGATTTCTAAAGAAATATTAGACTGAGATAGTATGATTCAGTTTGCATGCATTCCTGTCTCTCTTCTCTTCCATGGGTTCCTAGAGCTAGAGGTACTCCTGCTTGTGATGAGAGCCTTAGCTTCAGAATCCTCCTATGCAAGAGTTTAAAGGTGTTACTGTGTTTTGGAAATTTAGGATTTTAACACATGTTCTTATCCAGTTAGAAAGTCAATGCATATTAACTTACACCAAAGCAGAAGTGCTTAGATGTAGAACCAGTAATTTTTGTCTTCAATAAAAACCTTGCAGATCTCAAACTTTTACTCATGAGAGAATTCACATAGGGTGTCTGGAGATTGCCTGGATTTAGATCCCAGCCTCACTGCTTATTAGCTGCAGAACCTTAAGTAAGGTGCTTAACTTCCCTATGCCTCAGTTTCTTCAACTGAAATTGGAGTAATAATAGGTGTGGGGTTTAAATAAATGGGAATATATAATGCATTTAAAGTACTGCCTGGCAATAAAATATGTTAAGCTATTGTTATTTCTATCTGTTATGTGCTTTCCCAATACTTGGTATTTTTCCTTGAAAGCACTTATCGCAGTTTGAAGGTATATGCTTGCATAGTAATTTAGTCAAATGCCTTTCTGTATCATTAGACAAAGATCCCTGAGGGTAGCACCTCTGTTAGTTTTGTTCATTATTGGATCCTGGACACCTAGAATATACTAGACAATGAATATTTGTTGAATGAATGAATGAACTTAGAAGAGATTACTTTAGCCTAAAATTTTTCTAAAATAGGTATAATTGAAATCCTTTTCTGGACTGAGGAGATAGTTAATCTGACCCATAATATTTATGAATAATTGCATGACTCAAAGCGCACCAGCATGGGTAAACTACAAACTAAATGAATGGTGTGATTATACAGATAATGGGATTGATATTGCGTGACTTGTAGAAATTAAATGCTTTGTGTTATAGTAATAATGTGTATCTCTAATTGCAGAGATATTAAGTGTTTTTTAAATATAACTACTTAAGAGTGTCTGTTTAAATAGTGCTGCATGCTTACCCTATAAAGAGTTTGGTTTGGAGTAATTGATGTCAAACTACTTTTCCTTTTTGCAAAAAGGAGTCAGTAAATCTGTTTATTGAGAATGTACTCGGCCAAAGAAGAATTAAAAATATGTAGTTGGCATAAAGAAAGCTATTTGTTCCTTTTGATGTAGCAAGGATATATATGCATTCAGTTTTCCTAATAATTAGGCTAAGCAGTTTAAAGACTTAGGAGGGGTTACTAAGGCACAGTGCTTTTTGACATTTAAAATTAGAATCACATTTTTTGTGAGATTATTCCTTTTTTGGTTTTAGCAGTAATGGGTTGACCTGTGGAAGCCTTTGAATTGATAGATGGAGGCCGCTTCTGAGCCCAGTGCAGCCATATCAAATATTTGTGTAGGAATACTTTTTGAAGCAGGCAAGAGGAAAAATGGGAGTAAGAAGACCAGATAAGGGACTTTTATAGTGGTTCCAGGAGAGACGTTGGGAGAGGAGCACAGCAGTGGATCTGACGTGTTTAGGAGTTGAGGTCAGTGGGAACAAGTGAATGAGCGTGCGGAAGAAGGAGTTAATGGTGTCTAGCTCAGGTGAGTATCTGGATAGTCGTGTGACAAACTTAAGTAGAGACACAGGCCGGAGGAAATCAGATAATTTCATTTTGGACCTGATGAGTTGGAAGTACCTTTTATGAATTCCAGGTGAAGATGTCCAGTAGCAATTGGAGCCCTGAGTGTGAAGTTCTGAGGTTGGTGATCTAAGCTGGAGATGTATTTTGGGAAATCAGCAGCAAGAGAGGGATGTCATTGAAAACTGAATGTGGATGAGTTCACCCAAAGAGAATCTGGAGAGAGAAAAGAACAGAGAATCTCTGGAAGGAAGGGCAGAAGGGGAAGGAACACCCCTGAAAAGGGAGACTGGAAGGAGGAACCAGAGAAATAGATATGAAAGTGTGTAAGAAATAAGAGTGTGCAGTGTCATTAACACTGTTTCAATAAAATAATAGGGGAAGAAGGCCAATGAGATGTTTGAGGTATAAAGTCAGAGAGGAAGACGGGGAAGGAACTGGAATCATCTACTCTTTAGAAAAGTTTTAATGCCATGGGGAAGAGAGAGGGTAGATCGCTGCTAGAGCGTTACATGCCGTAAAGAGAGGTCTAGAGTTTTGTTCTTTTTGTGTTTTGATATTTGGAGAAACTTAATCACTCTTATAGGCCCAGTGAATGATCCAGGAAAAGAATTTGAATATGCAGGAGAGACAGACAGACAAAAGGCAGATACATCAGGTTCCCAGAGGTGAGGGAAGAGAATGGGGTTGGTACGCAGATGGGGGAGTTATGGTCAGACGGACAGCAACTTATTTTTGTTGAATCATGAATGCCTCTTTTTTCTTTAGTCTCAGAGGTACTGATGAGAGTCCCAAGGGGTATCTGGCTTAGTTGTCATCTTTTTTTTTTTTTTTAATATTTTATTTATTTGTTTGGCAGAGAAAGAGAGCACAAGCAGGGGGAGCAGCAGGCAGAGGGAGAGGGAGAAGCAGGCTCCCCCACTGCACAGAGTGTGAGGATGTGAGGCTTGATGCCAGGACCCTGGGATCATGACTGAGCTGAAGGCAGACGTCCAACTGACTGAGCCACCCAGGCATCCCTGGCTTGGTCTTCTTTAGGAAAAATTGTTTTGCCAGCAGGTTGAATTTTCAAAGAAGACCAGAAAGTGAGAAATGTTAAATATAAAGGTGTTTAGGGGCTTAAAAAAAATCTTTATACTTACTTGAGACCTTGCTGAGAACCAGAGTGAGGTCAAGAAATACCCTTACTTGGATCTCATCATGTGGCTCAGTTGGTTAAGTGTCTGCCTTCAGTGGGTCATGATCCCAGACCCTGGCATGAAGCCCTGCATCGGGCTCCCAGCTCAGCGGGGAGTCTGCTTCTCCCTCTCCCTCTGCCTACTGCTCTCCCTGCTTGTGCGCGCTCATTCTCACTCTCTCTGTTAAATAAATAAATAAAATCTTAAAAGAAAATACCCTTACTTGATGGATGTGTTAACTAACTAACCTTATTGTGGTAATCATTTCCCAGTATATACATGTATCAAATAATCCCATTATACACAATGATGTTATAGGTCATTCTCAACCCAACAAACCTGCCGAGGGAAGAAAGAAACTAGTGATTGCCTAGAGCTGGAGTTGGGGAGGGGATGGATAGATTACGTAGTGATAATCCGAAGATACGGAGTTTCTTCTTAGAATGATGAAAATAGTCTAAAATTGATTATGAGGATGGTTGCAGACTCTGAATATACTAAAAACCATTGAATTGTACTCTTTGAATGAGTGACTTGTATAGTATGTAAATTACATGTTATGTGATTATATCTCAAAAGTTGTTTCTTTCCTCTTTCCCCAAAAGAAATACCCTTACTGAGTCAGAGGATGCATCCATCTACATTTTATTTCTTGGAATTTTCTGACTCCAAAGTTCTAGCACATTTGACCTAAAGTACAAAGTTAGTTCAGTTTTCATAAAAAAAAATCCTAAGGGTTTCATAGACTTATGGATCTGGAAGGCAAGCAGGAAGCTGCTCAAAAAAAAAAAAAAAGGTTCAGAGAGATCATATTGTTTGATTGGTTAGACGAGATTTAGGGTAGGAAACAATGCTCAGGTGCCTTAGTGGTTGGAGGGAAATTACTTAAGGCGGAAGTGATTATCTTTATTCTCAATAATCACAACAGTTATTTAAAAAGTCTTCTATAAAAAGCCCTCACTTATTTTTTTTAAATCTTCATAAAAATCCTTTAATAGTCGGGGATCAGATTTTTGTCTCTAAAGATAAATGCCACTAAAATATTGGGGACCATTTGGAATTATAGCAAACAGAAAAACAATAAAAAGCATTATTCTCTTCTCAAGATGAGAAATATTTGTATTTGTGCCTGGGGAACTCCCTGTATTTCTAGTTACTGTGTTTAAAGACCTAATATAATTAGAGAAAAAATATGTAAGTTCAGTTCAACAAGTATTTTAGTGCCAATTCTGCCATTCACTGTCTTAAGGGATCTTGCAAAGACTACGACCCATTACTAGCCCTCAGGGAGCTCATAGTGTGGAGTGGGAGAAAAATGTGAAGACGTGGTTGTGATACTGTGGGATAAAAGTGTCAGTGGAGGTCTGTAGCATACAGAAGTTGCAGAGAAAAGGATCAGGAACAACTTCCCAAAGGAAGGGACAAGCAAACTAGGTGCTAAACAATGATAGGATTTTCACCAGGTGGTCGGAGGGACCCAGGATATTTGAGCAACAAGGATATGCTCATATAGTGCTTAGGGGTATGAAATATCATGGTATATTCAGAGAATTACAGGTAGTTCAGTGTTCATGGGACATAACTGTAAGTGACTGAGGCAGGAGAGTTTGCAGGGGCTTTTTTTGTAGGAGAGATCTCACCTAAGAGGTGCCTACAGGACTTCAGGCAGGAGATGATAGGGGCCTGGATGGAAGAGAGGACTATTAGGGATGGAGGGAAGTCAGAGAGAGAGAGGAGGTAAAACACACTGAATCAGGTGCTTGATATGTTTTGGGGTAAAGAAGTCAGATAGGGCTGAAGGAACAACTGCTTTATGAAGAAAAATTAAACTATATTTAAGATATTTCATTCTAGAGTGGTAAAGCCTGGAGAATAAGATAAATCTCCCACTTTGAAATCTGTAAATTGAATATAGTCTGGATTAGGAATGACAACCAGAACTAAAATTCACCCCTTCATACACGAACAAGGTAAATATGAGATCAATAAGAGAAATTAATGCTCCATAAATCAGGCATATCTCCTTCTGCATTAAGTCTGTTGCAGTATCGTCTGCCACACCGTACACTCGAGAAACAGAGTGAAAAAGGCAGATGATGGTGATCATGAAAATGGTTTTGACTTTATTATCTGCTCACCATAGCGGCTTGAGAACTACTGTTCTTGAGGAAGCAGGATTTTTTTGTTACGTACACATATAAGGTATTACTCTACCCCCATCTGCTTTTTGGAAGTAGAAGCTTCTGAGTGTTTTCACCATTATTCACCGGCTGTGTCCTGTACCTCTAAAGTCTTGTGATCCGTTTTCAGATCGATGGAACGAAGTCTAAGGGAGAATTTGTAGCCTTCTGTCATTTTTTACCCTTCTTGGTCTAGTGAAAAATACGTAAGTCATATAGGCCTTATTCCCTCTGCTTTTCTTCATGACTTCTCACTTTGTCGATAAACTGGAAATGCATGCATATATACATATATATAGAACTGGGGTCTGCAGAGGGGGAGTAAGACCATCACTGGGGCCCTTTCTTTATATCCTGAAAAACAGTAGAGGGAAAGAAAACCACAGTGTTACCTGGAAGCTGGACTCTATCAAAATGTAAAAGCACGGACACCAGTGACTAGCTCCTGGAGGCCTGCCTAGAATGAGAAAGAATTATCTCTAGAAATATCAACACTTCAAGACTTATCTCCACTTTGGAAATACATGAGACTAAAAATAGTCTCTTGAGTCTCTCTACCTTTTATTCATCAGGCACGCTCACACCATTTGTCTTCTTTCTCTCCTTTCTCATTCAGCTCCATCAATACCAACCTCACTTGATTCCAAACACAGAGGGACGTGTCTGTGTCCAGTGAGAACCATGTCTTTGTTTCCATTGAGATATCTGTAGAATCTCACCATTCTCACTGCCACCACCCAGTTCTGTCATTCCTATTTAAACCGCCTGTTGGTCTTTTGACTTGAGGCTCTCCTTTTTTCACTCTATCCTGTGTATCCATGCCTGATTGATTTCTCCCAAACACGGCTATTATCAGGACTGCAGTTGTCCTTTGCTCAAAAATTTTCAATGATGTCTTAATTTGTGTCATGGTACAAATCTGCTTTCTCACTACTCTCCTCCCACTTTTCCATGATCCCTTATCTGAACTATTCTGCAACAGTTAATCCTGGCTGTTTCCTTACAATCCTGTGAACAGAAGCTACACATTTCTTCTGTGCTTGCTTGCTTCCTTTTACCAGGGATGTCTTCTTTTCCCACCTTCCATCTAAACCCAACTGAGTCTTCAAAACTTAATTCAAAACCAATCCCTGTAAAGGCTTTTACAAACTGTCTAATCTGTCTTTCTTGACTTCCATATTTGAAGTTTGTGCTACAAAAATGGTATGTGATTAAGTATCATTATTAATTGTTTATTTTTGTTTCAATTGTGTTAATTTTTTTCCCCTCCAAATAGGTTGTAAGTTTCTTGAGAGCTTATTTATAATTTCATCCTGGGAGAGACCAGATTCCCTGAGCTAGACAACTGTCAGTGGTTTTTCCACAATTATTGCCTAAATTATCTCTGTGCTGGTTAAATTGGGTCGGTCTTATGTCTGGGCAGGAGTTCAAGTGTGATAAGTAATATCTAGCATAATGTTATTTCCAAGTACAGTGCAGTATAATAGTACCCGTCCTTATTCTAAATTTGTCAAACTTTATCTTATAGCTATTTCTGCATTTGAGATTCAGCCAGTTTCTACTGAGGTCCAAGAAGGTGGAGTTGCTAGATTTGCATGCAAGATTTCCTCAAAGCCTCCTGCAGTCATAACATGGGAGTTAAATCGGACGACTCTACCTGTAACTATGGACAGGTAAATGCAGCCTTTGTCTTTGGGGATGATGCAGGTGTAATGAAAGTGTCATGAGACTTACAGGGGTAAAGACCATTATGGAGCTTATTTTCATTTACAGTAGCATTTACCAACCTCTTAAAGACATTTCAAACTTAGGGAAAGAATTAGATCATCAGTCTCTGGCACATAGGGAATAATTTCTGATTTTTGGCCTAGATCATAATTCAAATAACATCTTTTCCAACCATAGGACCACCTGAGCACCTGCTTTGCAGCCCAAGGATTTAGGAAACCAAATTAGACTTTCAGTGCTGGCAATAGCAGTTCTACTGTAGGGGTCTCCCATATACACTGGTAGCTGCCCACTTCTGTCTCTGCCTCCCACTTCCAATCTCCTCTCGGCTACACACACACACGCGCACACACTCGCACACGCGCGCACATACCTAGTGCCCTGCAGGTGGTTGAAATTTAAGGATCAAGAACTTACTAGCGACTTCATAAAGTTTGATTCCTATCCTAATGAGTAACAGTATTCCAAAGTAGGTAAAAATCATTTGCTAAAATCTCAGGATACTGAGGGTGGAAGAAGTTATTCAAGAAAGTGTTTTTTGTTTTTTTTTTAAACTTAGATTCAGGTGCATCTTGGAGAATACATCTATATTAATAGACAAGAAATCAGGATTTGAAAAATCATGCTAGGTTCTAGACCACCAGTTACATAAGCCATAATGTCCGATGTGACTTTGTATAAAATTAGACTGGTCGATTTCACAAAGCACACACCGCAGAGCAATGTTTTGGAGAGCTGTAGAGACCCAAATAAAAACAATTGAATCAAGCTAATATTTTAAATGGTCTTTAAAATACTGCATCATCTTGGGGCGCCTGGGTGGCACAGTGGTTAAGCGTTTGCCTTCGGCTCAGGGCGTGATCCTGGAGTTATGGGATCGAGCCCCACATCAGGCTCCTCAGCTATGAGCCTGCTTCTTCCTCTCCCACTCCCCCTGCTGTGTTCCCTCTCTCGCTGGCTGTCTCTATCTCTGTCGAATAAATAAATAAAATCTTTAAAAAAAATAAAATAAAATACCGCATCATCTGGCACTTTGAAAAGGTTGAATATATTAATCCTAGAATACATGTGGAAATAAAATACGAAGTCTTCTACAAAGAATTTAATCATCTTCTCGCAGCAGGATAACTGCCCTACCAACAGGAGTGTTGCAGATCTATGATGTTGGCCAAAGGGATGCTGGAAATTACCGTTGTGTTGCCTCTACTGTAGCCCACAGACGTAAAAGTATGGAAGCCTCTCTAACAGTAATTCCAGGTACCACACAGAAGTGATTTCAGCTTTTCCTGGCCTAGCTGTTAATTTTTCTTCTGTGGCTGTAATAGTATGCCATAGAACAGTACTTTCATTTCATTTAGGTTGTCGTAATCTAGTTGGAAATGGTCATCTTTATCCATATTAGGCACCTCTTCTTTCACAGGCCAGCTTTTTTTATGTTATGTCAACATCTTAAAGAAAGAATGAATATTTGTTTTGTAAATAGTTCCCTTTTGTTTTTGTTTTTTTTAGTTTTTTTAGATTTTTATTTATTTATTTGAGAGAGAGAGAGAGAGTGTGCCCAAGCAGGGCGAGGGGTAGAGGGAGAAGCAGGCTTCCCTCTGAGCAGGGAACAGCCTGATGGGGACTCGATCCCGGGACCCTGGGATCATGATCTGAGCCGAAGGCAGACGCTTAACGACTGAGCCACTTAGGTGTCTCTCACTTTTGTTTTTAAAATATAAAATGAAGGGGTGCCTGGGTGGCGCAGTCGTGGCTCAGTTGTTAAGCGTCTGCCTTCGGCTCAGGGCGTGATCCTGGCGTTGTGGGATCGAGCCCCACATTAGGCTCCTCCGCTGGGAGCCTGCTTCTTCCTCTCCCACTCCCCCTGCTTGTGTTCCCTCTCTCGCTGGCTGTCTCTCTCTCTGTCAAATAAATAAATAAAAATCTTTAAAAAAAATATAAAAAATACAATAAAAAATAAAATATAAAATGCAAAAAGAGAGAAACAATTACCCATTTCCACCAAAATTGTCCATTGTCAGTAGAGATATATTTGTTTCCAGTTTGGTATTTTTTTGTTTGTTGTTTGAAGAAAAATTATAATTTTCATTTGTAAAAATGATACATGCTTATTATGAAGAGTAATGTCTATGAAAATATAAAAATAAAAATTTTTACATTAAACAATGTAAAAAAGTACAGATAGAAGTTTAAAAATATCCCCAATTCTAATACCTAGAAATTATCATTGTTAACATTAAAGGAACATAATTTTCTATATTTTGCCATACAGGAATATTGTTAGAAGGGAAACTAGCTAAAGAGATGAATATGAAGAAAGAAATATATATCTTATTAAAATGGAATTACACATAGATACTAGTTTTTATTTTTAAATAATTTAAATTTACTTGAATATAGTGGAGGAAAATCTGGACTATCACTAAACATTCATATTTTTTATTTCTCACAAGATTCCTAAAAGATCGTTGAAGTTCAAAAAAAATCTCTTTGGAAAACACCGAGAAACTGAAATTACTTTTTTAATCTATGTTTTAATATCAGGTAGTATCTGTTAGCTTCCTAGTTTGAAAGATTAAAGACAAAAGCACTCCCACACTTTTCTTCTCCCCACTGTCACATAAATTCTTAACAAGATTAGCAAAAGGATTAAATGAATGTTTGAGCCTCAATTAAAAGTGAATGATATGGAAACAACCTAAATGTCCATCAACTGAAGAATGGACAGATAAAATGTGTTCTATCCATATAATTAAATTCTGTTATTATTGCTCAATAAAAAGAAATGAAATACTGGTACACGTTGCAACACAGATGAATCTTGAAAACATTATTCTAAGTGAAAAGAAGGCAGTTACAAAAAGACCATATAATATATGGTTCCTTTGTTATGAAATGTCTAGAATAGGAAATCTGGGGAGACAGAAAGATTAGTGGTTGCCAGGCTGTGGGGAGAGGAGATTGCTAATGGGTGTGGTGTTTCTTTTTGGGGTTCTAAAATTGATTATGGTAATAGTTGCACAACTCTGAAAATACTAAAAATCACTGAATTCCTTAAAATGGTGAATTATATATTATATGCGTTATATCTCAATAAAGTTATTTTTTAAGTGAGAAACTTAAGGATATTTTAACTTGTTTCACTTCCTATATCTTATTTGTGATTTATTTTCATATTGTGCCTTTTCCTCCTCAAAGCTAAAGAGTCTCATTCCTTCTACACACCAACCATTATAGCAGGCCCACAGAACATAACAACGTCTCTTCATCAGACCGTTGTTTTGGAATGCGTGGCCACGGGAAATCCCAAACCAATCATTTCTTGGAGCCGCCTTGGTAAGTTTTCTCAGGGAAAAAAGTCTTTAAACTTTGTGCCTTCTAATGAGACTGATAAAATGTTTATTTTATATACAAAACACATGTTTGTCATGTAAGTGGCTTTTTAACTTTTTTGGCATTTCAGTGTGTAGAGAAAAAGGTTTTGTATAGCGAATTTTGAACTTTTTATGATACGATTAGATAGTGATCTTTTGACATGATTTTAGATCTTATGTTACATTATTTTGACTGAAGTTTTCTCTTGGAAATAGATCACAAGTCCATTGATGTCTTTAATACTCGGGTACTTGGAAATGGTAATCTCATGATATCCGATGTCAAGCTGCAACACGCTGGAGTGTATGTTTGCCGGGCCACAACCCCAGGCACGCGCAACTTTACAGTTGCCATGGCAACCATAACTGTCTTAGGTATGTTTTATTTCATTCTGCATTCAGGAGAATCTTGTATTTTAACATTTGTTTTATCTCATTCATCACTTCTACCTTTCTTGAGTTTTGTAGTATTGATATGAAATACTGTAATCCAACAATGAATTTTAGGAGAAAATTAAGTCTCTGGGTTAAAATTTAACTGTCATGCTGAAGTCACCATCCCGTTTGCCTGCATACCATTGTGTTCCTTCTTATTTAAACATCCCTTTTAAGTCTTTGTTACCCAGCCACAAATCACATATCCACTCACCAATCTAAAATTTTAATCTGTTGGTTGTATGCACTCATGAGTGGCTATATATTATTGGGCTTAGTTAAGCAGGATTATAGTATACATATTTTTAGTGTGTTGACACAGAGGGTCTCATAGGGAAAACCTTGGGGGAGTGGACATCTAAATGAGCAGTGCTGAGAAAAGGCATCTGGATAATTATATGTAGAGTGTAGATTAGAGGCTCAGAATGTTAACTATGTTCAAGGATGGGACTTGAGTCATTTGCCATACTCTTTCTTGACTCTTTGTATCATTCCTGTTGGGGACAAGGAAATTTTTTTCTTTTCTTTTTTCTTTAAAAATAGCTCCTCCTTCATTTGTTGAATGGCCAGAAAGTTTAACAAGGCCTCGAGCTGGCACTGCTCGATTTGTATGTCAAGCAGAAGGAATCCCCTCACCCAAAATGTCATGGTTGAAAAACGGGAGGAAGATACATTCAAATGGGAGAATTAAAATGTACAACAGGTGGGCTATGTCACTTTGCTACTATTTTAGATAAGATATAATAGCTTTAGTAATTGTTATGTGAACTGGTTATAATATCAAATATCTAAATTATCTTGGTATTTTAAACTAAAATAAATAAGAAATTAAGATTATAACATCAGCATGCCATAGATAGTTTTGTATTTTATATGTGGATCATGGAAGTGGTAGATTATAATGAAATAAATGTTGGACAGTCCCCCCTAGACCTGGGTTCTAGTCCTGATAAGCTAATAGCTAAGTTCTTAGCAAGCATATTAACCCTTTGGGGTCTCAGTTCCTTCTTCCATAAAAAGAGAAAATTAGAAGGAAATATTCAAATCTCAAGGAATTTTTCCACAAGTCCAACTTAATGATTTTAAGAACTCATTTTTATTAGTATAAATATGAATTTTCTTATAACATTGCCATATGTTTAACAAAACGTTAAAATTTTTGGTGGATCTGAATTTATGTAACATTGCAATATTATATAAATTAGAAGCTATTACAGAGTAATATACTTTCTTATAAAAGCCAAATTTTCAAAAAGAGATTAGTCTCTCACCTAAAGCAAACAGGGTTTGGATATCACTATTACTTAATTAAACTCAGAAAATAAGAGTAATTTTAAGCAACTCATAGATATTTCAGTACGGTTGACTACACAGTTTTTTGTCACTTTAAATGAGAGTGAACTTAGCAGTAGTTTAACTTTATTTTTACATCATTCTTAGGATTTTTCATGAAAATATTTTTTTCTTTCCTCAGTAAATTGGTAATTAACCAGATTATTCCTGAAGATGATGCTATTTATCAATGCATGGCTGAGAACAGCCAAGGATCTATTTTATCTAGAGCCAGACTGACTGTAGTAATGTCAGAAGACAGACCCAGTGCTCCCTACAATGTGCATGCAGAAACCATGTCAAGTTCAGCGATCCTTTTAGCTTGGGAGAGGCCACTTTATAATTCAGACAAAGTCATCGCTTATTCTGTGCACTACATGAAAGCAGAAGGTAAGCAGTTTGAGGAGTATTTTATTTTTAACTGCTACTTGCTGTCAGTAATTTCAGTATGAATGACATCTTACATAGCCAGAAAATATTTTTGAGGCTTTATGGCATTTATCTCTTTTAATAAAATAATCTGTCACCTGCATATCGGTTTTTGCTAAATGTTTTTATTATTGTATACTTTCTATATATAAGTATAGTGTAAGATTTTTATGTTTAGAAATAAGTACCATCTCTGCCGGCTAAAAATTACAGAATGGTGGAGTAATGAATTTCATTCCAGCCAAGATGTAAATCCTTTAGCTAAGACTTAATATACCAATTTAAGTATGCAGTTACATAGGAACAATGGTGTAATTGGTTCATAAAATAATATGGTGAATTATGGTCACTATAGCATGTTATTTTCAAGGGGGGAAGTAAACATCAGATCCCCTTCAGTTGATTTTATATGTTTTGAATGTTTCCTGAAAACATTTAGAACTCTGAATATTGAACAGGATTCTCTTTGTCGATATGTCATTTTTTACATAAAAGTAGAAATGAAATCTGTCTTGAAATTTTTATTCAGAACTATTAATTCCATTTTTTGCAATCTTTTTTGCCCTAGTATTTTCTTTTGGGGAAAAAAAATAGAGGGGAAGGAAAAGCTACTTAGAAATCCTAGAGATTTCTCTACTGATCTCTCACAGAAACCACAGAAGTTTCCAAATTTTAGTTGTGCGCATGGTCTAGATTTTATGCAGTAGACATTAAAACAAATCCCAGCACCCAAAAAATGATGGTATGATAAAATTGTCCATAGAAACAGGTGGTTTGTTGTTGTTTGTTTTTTTGTCCTTTGAAGTAGTATTTTGAAAAGGAATATTTTGAATTTAAATCAGGGGTTGTGTTAGCAAGAAGAATGAAAGTCTAACTGAGCATGTTGGAGTATGTTAATTCCCTTCTTAGTGATTTAGGAGCGTAAAAGGAATGCTGGTTTTGGTGGAGACCACTCTTGTTCCCTATTGTGGTTGTTTCATTAGAGCCTCCACATGCGGCTCAGTGGTCTATTCAAGGACAGAACAAGGCTTTTTAATTCGAACTCAAGGACCTTGTTTGGTAGGTCAGAAATCGTACTGTGCAGTTCCTAATTAACGAGCCATTAGCCAGTCTGTTGTGAAATGGCTGTAATCTTGTCTAATTAAAATGCTATCAAGTTAATTCAGAAATGTGGGAAAACTTAATAGTGGAATTTGCCTTCTGTTTTGTTTATAAATCCAGTGCGGGGGAGAAGGGCCTTGGTCCTCAGAGCGTTTTGATGAAGTTGACGTGCGTTTACCGCGCATTGTTCGCAAAGCACGGGAGCTGCCTGTGTGCTGCTTTCACGTTACAGATTTGCGCTGTTGGAATTAAATCCCACAAAGACAAAGTCTCTTCTATACCTTGCCATGCATATTTTATTAAGAATTGCTGAGACATTTTTTTTTTCCTCTTTGGGGGGAAAAAAGTTCATTGTGGAACAAAGTGTTTTGAAGCACGTTCTCTGCCTCCCAGTTCTTTTGCTTTCAGTATAAATAAAAAGAACGACTTGTGTCAGTCAAATTTAATAGACTCTCCAGGGCCAAAATGAGATCTTTTGCAGGACAACTTTTGGTTTGTTTTGTTTTTATAAAGCATAGAGCCATTGCATTCCCTACTGTCTCTCCATTTATGTTTAAAAGGAAAAAGAAGCCATGAGTTTAAGCAAGTAAAGCATACACTGTTACGAACTACAGCGTTCTGTAGCGTTAAGCTCTGTTGTGTTACTGCTGTACATTGTCTGTGCTGTGGGTTTTGACTGGCTACCAACACAAATTTAGAAGAGGTTAATTATTTTCAGTTTGATTTATTAGGGAAGAATTCAAACTACTGATTTATAGCAAGACATAGATACTTTCAGAAGTCACCTTTTTTCTGAAAGAGTCACAAAAGATAATAGAGATTAGGTGGGAAGGTCAGTGTGTCACAGTAAGGGAAATTGGTCTTGTTCATTTTATTTTGAATATTCCTAGTTTCTAAACATGGATTCTTTAATCTAGGTTTAAATAATGAAGAGTATCAAGTAGTCATCGGAAATGATACAACTCATTATATTATTGATGACTTAGAACCTGCCAGCAATTATACTTTCTACATTGTGGCATATATGCCGATGGGAGCCAGCCAGATGTCTGACCATGTGACACAGAACACTTTAGAGGATGGTAAGAAAACACAGTCCGCGTCATTATTTAAGTGTGAACATTAATATGTTTAATCCATTTCAATGAATAAATGTGTTTTAAATTAGGAAAAATACCCTCTTTTTGGCTAAAAAGATAAAACAGGTGCAGTAACCAGTTGGCTAGTTTGCCATTTCAAATTTGACCCTCACTTTTTGACAATAACATGATAAGGATAAAGAGTTTTTATAACTTATAATGTGTACCATAAATTTTAATAATAAAATTCTTATATTGTGTTTTTCAAGTTTCCTAGTTTAAATTGTAAATACATTGACTTTTTAAAAATATTTTTCCGACATTGCAAGTTTTCTTTGAGTGGAACAAAATGTGAAATTTTCTAAGCATGAGTAAATATAATGAGTAAATATATAATGAACAGAGGTCAGAGTTCTTGGACCTCTGAAACTGGGAGTTTTTGAAATTTAGCAAACTGTCAGTTAATAAATATTCTTAAAAAATCAGCAGTTAGTCTACTTTTAGGTATAATATGTTTATTCTGCTTAAGGAGGAAAGTAAGAGTTGTTCAGTTTGATAATGGACCCTGAGTTGGAAGCTGAGTTGTAGTCCTTTGAGGGCAGGCCTCCATGTATTCTTATAATGGTGGAGAGCCCATCCATTAGGAAAGTCCTCAGACGGACTCTTCTCCTCTGATTCATCATCTCTCTCTCTCCAGGGGCTCTTTAGAATGCCCATTTTAGTACCCTTCACTGGGAAAAGGGAATGATTTAACATATGCTTAATTATACTATTCTTTGTTTTCTCATCCTCACAAAATGGTCCACCCTTAGTTTTCAAAACATCTTTTTTGAAGCATTTTTTTATTTATTTGAGAGCAAGAGAGACAGCATGAGCGGAGGGAGGGGCAGAGGGAGAGGGAGAAGCAGACTCCCTGCTGAGCAGGGAGTCAGACAGCGGGCTCCATCCCAGGACCCTGAGATCGTGACCTGAGCCGAAGACAGACTGTTAAATGACTGAGCCACCCAGATGCCCTTCAGAACATTTTTATGTAAATGATTTCCATATCATTTTCTTTGTTCATATGGTCCCAGATCTCTTACTTACATCTCTATTATGCCACTTACTTAGATGTTTATAAAATCAGAGTTTGACTAAATGAAAAAAAAATTACTGATCTGGATACTCAATTCCAAATTCAGTTTTCATTTAAGAGTCTGTTCTGTTTTAGGGGCACCTGGGTGGCTCAGTCGTTAAGCGTCTGCCTTCGGCTCAGGTCATGATCCCAAGGTCCTGGGATCAAGTCCTGCATCAGGCTCCTTGCTCAGGGGGAAGCCTGCTTCTCCCTCTCTGTTTCCCTCTGTCCCTCCCCCTGCTTGTGTGCTCACTCTCTCTCTCTCTCAAATAAATAAAATCTTAAAAAAAAAAAAAAGAGTCTGTTCCATTGTAGAGTGCATCACAGTATGTATGACCTCTCGAGTTCTCATCACATTGAACGAACTCTGACATGCATACGTAAGGTGAAACGCAGGCTGGGGGGAATGCTGTTTTGGAGTTTGTGGGGGGTTTTTTGGTGTATGAGGTGTATTCCTCCCTATCCTTAAAGAAAAGGAGTCTAACCATAGCAAGCAACTTGTTAAAGCTTGCCAATTCCAGTTGTGATCTCAAAGTTTTTTTCCTTTAAACCTTTTCTTACTCTAACTTTTTTACTTAAGTTTCATTTTATTTCCTGAATAACACAGACTTCTGACCCTGCTTTTCACATTTCTACACCAGTTTCTCCCCATTTCCTAAGCCCATACTTCTCAGACGGAGATGTGTGGGTGTCATAGGGCACAGCAGCGTGCAGCAGATACAACTAACACTTGTGGAAGGCTTGCCCCTGCCTGTTCTAAAAACCTTCTCTCCATTATCTCACTTAATCCCTACATAACCCTGTGATAGAAGAACTATTGTTATATAAGACATAGTAAAGGAGAGGGGATAAGAATGTGGGCTTTGTTCAGTCTGCCTCCATCTGCTTCTTCACTAACGACCTGTGTGACCTTGGGCAAGTGATTTGACCTCTTTGTACCTCAGTTTCCTCAACTATAAAGTAGAAGTGATCGTGGTACTTCCTTTGTTTTTTGTGAGAATTCATGAGTTTATACACATCAAGAACTCAGAAATGCTTACTTAATAAATTGATTTTTTTCTTTTCCACCTATTATTTCCTTCATGCAACAAATATTCATTGAGTACCTGCTGTGAGTTATTCAATATTTAGTAGTGAACAATAGAGAAAAAAATCGTCCCAGATTTCATGGAGTTTACTTCCTAGTGGGAGAGGGGGCGGAGGAACAATAAACAAGATAAACAGTCCATTATGTAATTATATGCTATGTGGGATATTGATAAGTATCTAGGAGAAGGGGAAAAAAGCAGGGAAAAGGAGTATGAAATGTCGGGAGGGTTTGAGACTTGAGACAGGGTCACCCAAGAAGGGCTCACTGAGTAGGTGACATTTGAATGAAACCTGAAGGAAGTGAAGGTGCGGGAGCTGGTGAGGCAGGTGACTGGGAGGGCGGGGATGCATGCTTGGCAGAGGAAACGAACATTGCTAACGGCTGGAGTGGAGGGAAAAAGTGGAAAGCAGTAGGAGGTTGGGGCATAGAATCCATAAGGAGCCAACCCTGTAAGTACATGGGGCTCTGTATGAAGTCACAGTGAAGACTTGGGCTTTTACTTTTAATGACACTTCGCTTCCTTTGGATCTCTGTGCTGGATCCTTCTTATTATTTTTCCTTCTTTTTTTCTGGTTTGTGATCTACTCGCCCGAAAACCTCTGCTAGGGCTGGAAGTATCTCTCCCTTATTATGTTGTGTGTTGGTCTTGAGAGAATTCAGTAAACACTGGTGTGCTCATTGACCGTTTTGATTCTAAATATTCATAAGCAACCTGTTTTCTTGTATGACTAGTTCCCCTGAGACCTCCTGAAATTAGTTTGACGAGTCGAAGTCCCACCGATATCCTCATCTCCTGGCTGCCGATCCCAGCCAAATACCGGCGGGGCCAGGTGGTCCTCTACCGCCTGTCCTTCCGCCTGAGTACTGAGAATTCCGTCCAAGTTCTAGAGCTCCCGGGGACCACGCACGAGTACCTTTTGGAGGGCCTGAAACCCGACAGTGTCTACCTGGTGCGGATCACTGCTGCCACCAGAGTGGGGCCAGGAGAGTCATCCGTGTGGACCTCACATAGGACACCCAAAGCTACAAGTGTGGAAGGTAAATTTCTCAACACTATCGAGGAAGAATAATTTTACTTTTTTAAAGTTTACTTTTATAAAATCTATGTTTAAATGGTGTTTTATGAATGAAACTATTCCATAGATCATGGACTTTACTGGAAAAAATTTTAAACTTCTTGTGGCATAGTCCCTTTTGACATAGAGCGAGCTCAATAGTGTGTAAGACTCTTGGTTATGCTGTGAGTTTGCTTAGCAAGTTCTTCATAGGTGGGTGAGTCCAAATCACACTGAATTACCAAAAGTTATATATTAATAAAGTCCTCATTAATATTATTGCCATATATTTTTAAATCATCAGTGAGTAGAAAGACAATAGACTAGGAAGTCCTAGATCCTCTTCTTTTAATAATATGAAATGTAACATGACTGGGGTTTTTGTTGTTTATTGATTAATAATAATGCCTGTTCTACACAGAGGAATATTGGATGGTCAAAATTGGAAGTACTCCTTGTCTCTTTGAAAAAAAATTAAAATATACAAATAAAGATGGTATCATGTTCTTATTTATATACCTTAGGGTTTTTTTTTTAGGTAGTATTTTATATTTTTAATTCTATCTCAAAGTTTAATATCATCGTGCAGTTTTGAAAGTTAAGTTAAAATGTAATTGCTTGGAATTGCACTTTTTTGCAGCCATTGGTTTAAAACTGGGTGTGTTTGTATGAATTATGGATTTTTTATGCATACATTTCTGTGGCGGATTTTTCTAGCCCCCAAGTCTCCAGAGTTACATTTGGAGCCTCTGAACTGTACCACCATTTCTGTGAAGTGGCAGCAAGATGCTGAGGACACAGCCACCATTCAGGGCTACAAGCTCTACTACAAAGAAGAAGGACAGCAGGAAAATGGACCCATTTTCTTAGATACCGGTGACCTTCTCTACACTCTCAGTGGCTTAGGTGAGTGAGCCTGCACTGCACTTTCCTTTTTTCCTTCCTCTCTGATCGGTTGGGAAAAGAGTTTTTGGATATAGGGCAGAAGACCTGACTTACTGACAACAAGAGAATTACCTTTAGGATATCACGTGTGTACCCTACTGCTTAAGTCCGTGCTGGTCTTCGACTCACCATCGTGAGCTCACTGACAAGGTGTCGGATCACTGTGGTATCTTTCTATCTTTCCCCCACCTCTGGGCATCTGCTTTTCTTTCTACAGTTCAGTTCTGGTAGAATGAGGTCTGACCAATTATTGTGATTATATAGTGTACGTAAAATAGCAATATCACCAAATGAGCAGAAAATAGACAACGATTCACTTAGAAATGGCCTGAGGGTACTATGTAGGTGCGTTTTTTCACATGTAAAGTATATTTAAATTACGTACAAAATAATGCTCTTACCGATGACCCGTGTCACTATACATATTTATTTTTCTAGCTTTAACACAGACACACCAGAGAAGAAGCACTCAGCCTTGTCTTTGGGTTTATCACAGTTCCGAAAGACACTGTTTTATTCTCCGTTCGTCCTGTCTTTGCTGAGGGAAGAATTTCATAATGTGACCATGTTTAATGGAAAGTGAGGAAACTTATGTCTACAATAAGTACAGGGGTATGAACAGACATATACTCAAGGGGTAAACTGCAAATTCAGTTATTCCTTAGTTATTTGTTAAAGCAGCAACTTTAAATATGATCCCCAACGAAATTCCTACTGAACTGTTACAGCATCCTCTGCGCAGACTGGAATTTCACAGTGCTCTCTGGCCTTCCCCACCACAGACTACCCTTTGGAGCGCAGAAGGGAAAGGGGCGCGGCGATCCCCCTGGGGATAGCTCCATTTGCTTTCTGGCCTCACGGCACAACCTGTGAAAACAGCAGTGGTCCTGAGGCCCTTCGCAGTGACAAGCAGTGGTGGGAGTCTGTTTTTAGAGGCTGGGACATAGGACCCCATCCTCTGGTTCTTTGCTGTAGTTTTCCAGATGGCATTTTGCTTCTAATCTTATTGTCTTGGATTTTAATTTAATCTACATTTGCTTAAATAAATTTCACTATTGATCCCTGTCACACAGTTTTATAAATGAAGAGGAGAAGTTACATATGTTCCAGGGTGACCTTCCTTAAAACCATTGATGCAGAGGTGATGTTAGCCCAGCCTGTCACCAAAATCTGGAGCGTTTATCTCTAGCCATGACTTCTCAGTATGCTCTCCCTTTCTGTGTTCGTATCATTTATTTAGAAGAGTTGTAGTAAGTTATCAAGTAAGAAACAGGATTTGGGACAATTGCTGATGAAAAATCACACATCAAATACAGTATTTCCAGTTTCTTCACTGTTAAGGAACTATAAGCAGAAGATACAAGAAATAAATTCATAGAGCACTCTTCTTGAACACATAGGTAGCTTATTTTAAACAAATGAATAATTTATTGGGAAGAACAGAATAATGCTCTGCTTGTGAAAAGTTTCGAGAAACATCTTATTAAAACTTTGTCCATTAAAAACAATGCTTTGGGGGGCCTGGGTGGCTCAGTCGTTAAGCGTCTGCCTTCAGCTCAGGTCATGATCCCAGGGTCCTGAGGTTGAGCCCCGCATCAGGCTCCCTCCTCAGTGGGAAGCCTGCTTCTCTCTCTCCTGCTCCCCTTGCTTGTGTTCCCTCTCTTGCTGTCTCTCTCTCTCTCTGTCAAATAAATAAATAAAATCTTTAAAAAAAATAACAAAAACAGTGCTTTAGGAGCGCCTGAGTGGTTCAGTTGGTTAAGCATCTGCCTTCGGCTCGGCTCATGAACCCTGGGTCCTGGGATCGAGCCCCGTATTAGGCTCCCTGCTCGGCGGGAAGCCTGCTTCTCCCTCTCCCTCTGCTGCTCCCCCTGCTTGTGCTTTCTTGCTCTCTCTGTCAAGTAAATAAGTGAAATCTTAAAACAAAAACAAAACAGTGCTTTAAAATTTAAAAATTTCCTGTGAGTGCATATAAATATAAAGAAGACCCATTGATCTTTGTTGAAATTTTTTATAATCTCTAACCAATAGCTTTTAATACTATGAACTTTTATTTCCTTCTGTGTTTTTTAAACATAAATCACATCTATTACGGCCTGTGTTTTTATGTTGTAAAATCCTCTGTGTATACTATTTGGGATAATTCAGCTTAAAATCACTGTATAATGCATAAACTGGGAAATTATTTTCTTATAGTCAGTATGGCTCTCTATTAAAATAACTCCATGTTTCCTGACTGTGGAATTAGACTGAGTAATTGAGCTAATTGCAGTGCGGGGTAACAGGGGACTCTGTCTCAGCTGTAGGACTTTCTTGTTGGACAGCGGGTTCCACCCCCTGGAGGTGCCAAGCTAGGGCTGGAACGGGCTGACCAGCAGAGGCAGGTGTGTAGATCGAGGCATTGTACAGCTATTAACCTAGCTCACCTTCAAGATGCCTTTTAATCTTGAGAGCCCTTTTTTAGGAAGACGCCTTCGGGACCTAGCCGAGCGTATAGCAAGTTGAACGGGTATAACCGCTAAGCAGGCAAGTGTTAAGAGCGCTCACTGCTTTTCCTTCTTACTTTTGGCTATTGGGAGGGCAGTATGTTCTGTTAACTGGACAGCTGACCATCTGTGACCATTTTTAGCAAGAGCGTCTGGTGATAGCTGCCTGTTTAACAGAGAGTGATGTGTGCAGAGGGCAGTAGGTTAAGGGAACCCTATCTGTGTCTTGCATGGTGAATACTCTCTTTCACAGAGCTTTTGGACATTAAAGATGCTCTAACTAGAACTAGATTTACTAAGTGGACTTGGAAATGAAATTTAAATGCTTCTGTTTGCTGATTCAGTGTCAATTTGAGTAGCAAACTGATGTCTCAAAATTTCATTTTCATGCTAATCCCTTCTCTGATGCCCTAATACACATCCTTTTGTTACTTCTGGTAATTAAGTTTTCAACTAAAAAGTATGTTATTGGGACACATACAGTTCTTTGTTTCTGAAAGAGAGAAATGAATTTGTGTATTTCAATTCATTTAACAAGAATTTACAAATTATTTTTCTAAATAAGGCATTGTAGTACTAAATAAAAAGATTGAACAGCTGTGACCTCTGCTCAAAACAAGGAAAATTAAACTAAAAGATATTAACTTGATTTACTTTCCTGATTTTCTCCCAAAGTTCTGATTAACTAAATTTAATTGTACTTAGTAATGAAAGTTGTTTTACAACATTTTACTCTAAACCCTCAATGCTTAGTTCAAAGATGTAGAATGTTTTGTTTTTTTAAAGTGGCTGAAAAGATTCTCGTGGCTTTGTTAGAGTAATGTAAATATTGGTAGAGCAGGGGAAGTATTTTGATGTTGCTGGTTTGTTCTAGCTTAATGATTTGTAAATTCACAGTTTGCTTTTAATTAGAAATGGTTTGGGGGCTGGGAAAAAAGCATTTGGCTTGTGAGTTAATGTTTATGTGATTTGTTCTAAATTGTGGTTTGAGGTTTTCTTCAAGATTTGCATCTTTGTTGTGATTATTTTCACTCAATTTTTTTTTCTCCCTTGGCACTTCTCATGTTTACCTGTTTTAAGCAGAATTTTAAAACATTCGTTAAGTTTATCACACAATAAACTGAAGCAAAATTTATAGCACACTTGTATTCTCTGATAATAGACTGATTGAAATAATTCATTCCTTTTTTTTTGTCTGTTTCAGAAATTGGCTTCAAATTCTGAAGTTAGGGTTTCTAACTGGAAAGAGGACTGTTTTCATAAGCTGTCAGAAACTGCTTAATTGTTCAGTATTTATATAATAAGGGGGAAAGCGGGGATTATTTAAATGGTGCTGCTGTTTAGCGTTTGGGGCACTGGTAATCCGCGGCTTCTATTTTGCCAAAGAACGCGTGCTATTATATTTCACAGCAACCTTGATTAGTGAACATGAGATTTAGCACCAATTACAAAGATCCAAAATATTTAAGATCATTAGTAATGTTCCTGGATTCCTTGCACACCTTCAAAACTTACAGATTTTTGAGAAATCCGAAATTGGAACTCCCAGTTACTGTGGGGGAAATACGAGGCAAAAGAAACAGTCCCTGGGTAACAAGTAGTTTTAGAGTCTCTTAGCCAGTTTGTATAGAAGCTCGGTAAAATTAAGTCAGATTTCTGGGTGTTATCCTTGACCATAACAGAATAGGATTTGGTTGTGTGATTACATATCTGAGGAAAGAAAATCAAGAGCTACCACTGGTGAGCCAAACTCGGGTAGCTGGAGGGAGTTGTAATCTTTCCTTTAGTCAAGACAGGACCAGATTTTGTGGCATAAATGAGGCTACTTTTATCAGAGAGGGTTCATTGTGAACCTCACTATAATAGTGATTTTGTTTTGAAGAGAACGAGAATCACTCAGTTTACGAAATATGGAAGTCACGTTTTAAGGCAAGCCAAAGTCCTTTCAGAGACTCTGTTCCCTCATTCCTCTCACACAAGGAAGCCTTAGATAACACTCAGAAACATCTCTGGAAACAGGCTACAGGTGAAAATCCTTGTATTGCGGCTGTTTTGCAACTTTCTCACTGCACCCCTTAAGATAGAGTAAAAAACGACACCATATTTTATAAACAGATCTTCCTTTTTTTTTTTTAAAGATTTTATTTATGTATTTGACAGAGATAGAGACAGCCAGTGTGAGAGGGAACACAAGCAGGGGGAGAGGGAGAGGAAGAAGCAGGCTCATAGCGGAGGAGCCTGACGTGGGGCTCGATCCCATAACGGCGGGATCACGCCCTGAGCCAAAGGCAGACGCTTAACCGCTGTGCCACCCAGGTGCCCCTAAACAGATCTTCCTGATTGTGTATAGTTTCGAGTATATCTTAACATACTGACTTTTAGCCTAAAAATTCATTTCAGATAATCTGGTACGTTGATGTCAACTACCAACTCAAATATCATTATAGATGCCAGGATTCTTCTGTTTTCTAAAGTATAATCAACAACGTAAGCATCATTAAGCACTCTGTCCAGATTAGTGTTGACTTCACAAAGTAGCATTGGTTTCTGTGAGATCACTTTGCATTTATTTGTTAACAGATCATTTTTAGAGATTGGTGGAGAAATTCCATTGTCATTATTGCTGTCATTTACCACAGGCAAGATAGTGGGGGACATACCTCGCATTTTTTTGCCTCTCTTCAGGTCGTCCTGTGCTTTATCACTGTTAAATTCCACCTTTAGTAGAAATACCTCCTCTGAACAGTGTCCGATTGTACTTTCTTTCCTCCCTTTCAAAAAATTTACAAAATAAATTCATTTAACTTACATGAATAATTTTGGAAACCACCTACTCTGTAGGCCAGAAAACTGACTGACAATGTGGGAGTACAAATTACAATAAAGGGAACATTGTAAAAGTATTGTATTTCACTTATTTCACTATTAATTATCTTTTAAGTTACCCTTTCTTGTGCTGTGTTTAAGCTGTTATCTAGCCAAAATATGTTGGAACGTCAACACAGATTTTAGGAAATACTCAACTATTTTTTCTTAATTTACTGGGAGAAAAAAAAACTTTTAAATATTTCTGCAGTATTTGAACATACCGCATATGATAGATACTCAGCTCAAACTTTAGAACCTTAATACTTAAAAAATTTTAAAAGCAATACCTCAAAAGAAATGGAGCATCCATTTCTTTAAAAATCCTGTTACTAAAATATACAGTTACTTTAAGACAGTAACAAAGGGAAAATTTTCATTTGCCAATTTGCAACTACCTCCCTTTAAAGACAAATGTCTACAGATTTGTGAAACTGTAAGAACTATACAAAAGTTACAGTGCTGGTACATCTGGTAATCTTTCCTTAAATTCTTTCTCTTGAATGAAAGGTTGTCTGCCATTCTAAAAATATTTTTGATACTCCCTGGATGAAATCGGAGATAATCTCTTTCATTTGGAAAAATCTTCCCCAGCTTTTAAGTCTCAACCCTCTGGGAATCCTCTTGTGACCTCAAATGGTGTCAGTCATTCCCATGGTACCTCATTTATAATGCTCTGTTATAGGAGCCACTTGGCACTGACAGTTAAAAGAAAAATATCCGTGAAGTAAATTTTATGTCTGTTGACTGACATTAGCTCTGTAACGTATTAACAAATTAAATCCTGGTTATTTGCCTAATCTTTTAGATAGGGATAATAATAATAACAGCCATTTTAGAACATTAGGAAGTTTAAATGAAATAATTTACATAAAAGCACAGTTTCTAGAAAACTGCACCGTAAGTCCTCAACAAATGTTAGCTGTTGTAACTGTTTTTAAAATTGTTCTTCTCCTAGCATGGAGCCTGGAAATCTGTATTTAAAAAATTTTTTTTGTCATGTGATTTACCATGATCAATAGATCTGGAAACCAGGGCTTCTTGAACTATAATGTCTACACCCAGAGATCTTGTTAAGATGCAGATTTTAATTTAGTAGGTTTGGGTGAGGGAGGGCTAAAATCTTTGCATTCCTACCCACTTTGAGAAGCAATATCTAGACCAGGGGTAGGCAGACTTTTTCTGTAATGGGATGGATAGTAAATATTTTAGGCATTGTGTGTGCTGTGGACTGAATGTTTATGTCCTCATCGAATTCATATGTTGAAGCCCTAACCCCTGGTGTGACTGGATATGGAAATACGGCCCTGGAGTAGGTGATAACTGTTAAGTGAGGTCATAAGGGTAGGGCCCTAATATGATAGGCAGGTGCCCTTATAAGAAGAGGAGGAGAAGCAGAGCTCTCTCTCTACCATGTGAGCGAGGACTCAGTGAGCAGGTGGTTATCCCCAAGTCAGGAAGAGTGCTCTCATCAGAAACGAAACACTGCCAGCACTTGATCTTGGACTTCCCAGTTTCCAGAACTGTCAGAAATTAATTCCTGTGGCTTAAGCCATCCAGTCTATGGTATTTTCTTGTGGCAGCCGGAACAGAATTATACCGCGGGCCATAAGATCGACCACAAGTATTCGTTCTGCCACTGTAGCACAAAGGCAGCCAGGGGAAATACAAAAATGCATGGATATGGTTATGTTCCAATAAAACTTTATTTATGGACCCTGAAGTTTGAGTTTCATGTATTTTTGATGTGTCACAAAATATTATTTAAAATTATTTTCTGACAACTTAAAAATATAAAAACCATTTTTAGCTGTCAGGCTGACCCAAAGGCCGTGGACCATAATACTATATTTTAGCAATTCCACGTGTAGACTCTAGTTAGTCTTTGTTTTAAAGTCTGTTTTGGGGGCGCCTGTGTGGCTCAGTCAGTTAACCATCTGCCTTTGATTCAGGTCATGATCCCAGGGTCCTGGGGTCGGGCTCCCTGCTCGGTGGGGAGCCTGCTTCTCCTTCTCCCTCTGCAGATCCCCCTCCTTGTGCTCACTCTCCCTCTCTTTCTGTCAATAAATAAAGTCTTAAAAAAATATAGTCTATTTTATCTGACATAAGTATGGCTACTCCAGCTTTCTTTTAACTTCCATTTGCATGATAGATGTTTCTCCATCCCCTCACTTTCAATCAGCTGTTGTGTTTAGGTAGGGTCTTTTGTCTCATGCCAGCTGTAGCCTCTGGTGTTCTTGCTCTTGAAAGCGTGGTCCCAGGATCAGCAGCAAAATCTGGAAGTTTGTTGAAACGCTGAATTTCAGGCTTCCCTTGTCCCCTCTCCAGATCTTCTGAATCAGAATCTCTATTTTAACAGGATTATTAGGTGATTAGGATGCACATGGAAGCTTGGGAAACACTGGAGTAGACCATTCTCGGATACTTTCAAAGCTTACGATATGGTGGTCCCATGTTAGGTACTGCCATATTTAATGTCAACGTGGTCGTAGCATTTGAGTCTAGGAGGAAGACCCACAAATAACTCACATGCCAGCTGACAAACTCTTTAACAACATTTGTCAGGTGCTTCGGACCTGTTTCAGGGCTGGAATGGGATGGCTTCCAGGAAGAAGTAACATTTAGGTTGAGATCTAAAAGATGAGTAGGGTTAGTCAGGCAAAGGGGCAGGGGCAGGGACAGGTTATATAGGTATAATATAATAACATAAAAGTTATGTGAAAATACACTGTCGGTATAGGGCCTTGTACCTACACCATAGGTCTAGGCTCTATACGAGTGAAGTGTTCTGAAAATTAAAAAGTTCTCATAACTTCATGGTAAATCCTCTCTGCAAAGAGGGAAGGGCAGAACCCAGGAGATACTCAGGGACTGGTGAAATTCACGTGGGACGTCCAGGAGGTGAGGGGCACCATGCTCCAGAGGAGACGAAGTGACTGTTTGACGACGGAGTGCTGCCAGCACCTGGGAAAGTACATGAGGGAATTTGGGCTTTATCCTAAGAGCAGCATGAAGCCACTAACTGATTTTAAGCAAACTAGTGACCTGATTAGAGTTGTTTAGAAACATCTTTCTGTTGCAGTGTGTAAAATATAATGTGGAGAAGGGAGACACGAAGCAGCTCAGAACTGCCTCTTCCCTGAAAGAGGTTTTTGTGAGTTTTCTTTTTCACTTCCTTTCTGATTCAGAGATGTTACAAGTCTATACTCTGTGTTTGCTACAGTCCTGTTGCACATGGCAATTTCCCTGCTCCGGATAATAAAGATTTCTTCAGAAAACAGCATCTCGTGCTGCTTTTGATCAGTTTATACTCAACTTTTGGGAACTACAATCACTATATAATATATGTATATCGATATATACATATATCTCTCCACCAAATCAGTAAATTTGGAAATTTCCTTGTGCAGACTTTCTTCAAAAATCAAAAAACAACAAAACCTATTTTATAAAGGGAAAGATATTTGGATCTTTGGTTTATGCTTATCTCAAAGTCAACCCTGTAACTGTGTTACAGCGTTTTAATTTCTCCCTCCCTTTGCTTGAGTCAGCTCTCAGGAGGCATGTAGCCCCAAATCTAATGGTGTCTTCTGTCCCCCTGAGAATGCCTAATTACTCTTGGTTTGGTACTTTTCATTTTAGGCAACTGTGATATTGCCACGTTAGTTAAATTTCATGTTTTTAAATGAACAAGGAAGTAAAGGAAATATAGCCATGGATTCCATAAACCCATAATATACAGTGTTCTTTGAAGCCACAACGTGAATCCAGGAGCATTTATTAGTCACTCAAAAAAAGAATATTTTTGAGCCCACTGAGCTGCTACCATTGAGCTTTAGGATAGGTTCTTAGAGCTACAATACTGTTTGCAAAGCCCTCGTTAACTGTGTGAATACAGTGAGCACAGTGTTTTATGGAACTCAATAGATCTCAGATAAAGAGACTTCTGTGCTGTCTTGGTTGTTCTTTTGCGCCCCTCCTAGAAGGCTTATGACACAGAAGCTCGGTGCCCTTGCAAATCAGAAGATGAACTCAATTTAGAAGTTCCTGATAATGGGCCGTAGTTACCATTAAATTAAATTAATGACCAGTAAATGAATCACAAAACTGGAACCATCCCCACAACATGCAGTTTTTTCACTTGCGTGATTTCTTCTTCTAACACTTCCTGAAGACCTTGCCTAGAAGATAGTGTTCGTTAAATATGCAAAATTTCTAATTTTAGGGTTGATACAATATATATTTTTCTCAGAACTTTATATAAAGCTATTTGGTTTAATAACATGAGATTGCGATCTATACCAATTTAATTGCCATTTCTTGTTCCGTAAAATTTTCATGTTAAAGTGTACCCAGCCTAATTATGGATGTTAAGTTTATTTTCCATTATTGTTAAAATTTAAAAATTAGTGTATATTGATTGAAAGCACATACTCTGTACCAGGTCCGGTATTGGGGACAAGGAGTAGGAACATAAAATGGCATGCCTGCTTCCAGAGTATTTAAGCTCAACATGAAGAACCTATAAGTGTCCAAAGGAAAATGTGCTAATAGACAAAATTGAGGTATAGTCAATGTTCCAGAAGCACAGAGGATAAATGGCTAATTTTCACTGCATGATGGAGAATGGTTTGCCTCGTAGAGAATGGAGGAAATTCACCCCAGTAATAGGAAGTCACAAGGTACAAAAAGAAGATTAAAGGGGTAGCCTCTTGGGTGTACTATGGCTAAACCATTGGTCGCATGAGTAGGAGTTGTAGAGACTGAGCCATAGAGTTTTAAGAGCCCTGTGTACCCTAATAATTGCTTTGGTCTTTGTCCTATAATACAAGTGATGAGGAGCCATCAAAAGTTTTTAAGTGAGAGTAAAACATGGCTTGTTTTAGAAAAGATAACGTAAAGACAGCGTCGGGGATAGGTTTAAAAAATGCAGTGAGTATGGGCCAGGGAGGTAGTTACTGAAGACAAGAAATCAGTACCATGGTTGTTGAAGTAATCTAAGATGATGAGGGTATGAACTAAGACAGCGGTTTCCTGGAGAGTAGGCAGATGTGAAGTTGTTTTGGGCTTAGAACAATGACGGGGTGTCTGGGTGACTCAGTTGGTTAAGCATCTTAATCTCAGCTCGGTCAGGACTTGACTGATTGCAAAGGCCTGATGGGAGGCCTTCAGATATAGGTATCAAGGTCACACTTAAGGGATCTGTGAAAAGATGCTCAACGTCATTAGCCATTAGGGAAATGCAAATTTAAAATTTTAAATTATAGTAAGCTACCACTACATACCTATTAGAAGGACTGAAAATTTTAAAATGCCAAAATGGCCACTAACCAGTGCTGACTGGGACGCAGAACGCCTAGAACACCTGTGCATTATTGCAGGAATGCAAAATGGTCCAGCCACTCTGGAAAACAGTTCAGTGCTTTTTTTTTTTTTTAAGTTAAACATGCCTAAACCATATAACCCGACAGTTCCATCCTAGGTATTTACTCTAGAAAAATGAAAACTTATGTTCACACAGGAACCTAGAACACAAATGGATAGCTCTGTTACACCCCAATTCTGGAACCAGTAAATGTCCTTCGGTGGGTGAATGGATGAACAAACTGCAATATACCTGTAGAGTTGAAATACTCTCAGCAATGAAGAGCAGTGAACTCTCTTGCTGCTTGCAACCATTTGTGGGCGAATCTCAGTGGCATTATACTGAGTGAAAGAGGCCAGTCTCAAAAGGTGATATATTCTGTATCGTTCCCCTTATTATGACATTCTTGCAGAGTCAGAACTAGATTAGTGATTGCCATGGATTAGGGATGGGGCAGGATTTAACCACAAAGGGGAAGCACAAAGGGGTTTCTTGATGTGAAAGAATTCTTCTGTATCCTGATGGTGTTGGTGGTGGTGAACAAATCTATACACGTGTTCACTAAAACTGTACCAAAAAAGGTCAGCTTAAATGTATATAAATTTAGAAATTAAAATAGAAGACTGGGTTTTGAGCTCAAATGGCCAGGATTTGGGGTTTTGTGTGTGTGTGTGTGGGGGGGTTATTTTATTTTTTATTAACATATAATGTAGTATTTGTTCCAGGGGTACAGGTCTGTGATTCATCAGTCTTACACGACATACGGTGCTCACCACAACACATACCCTCCTCAATGTCCATCACCCAGCCTCCTCACCCTGCAAGCCCCCTCCTGTCCAGCAACTATGTTTGTTTCCTGAGATTAAGACTCTCTTATGGTTTGTCTCCCTCTCCGGTGTCATCTTGTTTTATTTTTTTCTCTCTTCCCTTATGATCCTCTGCCTTGTTTCTGAAATTCCACATATCAGTGAGATCATATGATAATTGTCTTTCTCTCTGATTGACTTATTTCGTTTAGTATAATACCCTTAGTTCCATCCACATTGTTGCAAATGGCACGATTTCAATTTTTGATGGCTGTGTAATATTCCATTGTATATATATACACACCACATCTTCTTTATCCATTCATCTGTCAATGGACATCTGGACTCTTTCCGTAGTTTGGCTATTGTGGACATTGCTGCTGTAAACATTGGGGTGCAGGTGCCCCTTCGGGTCACTACACTTGTATCTTTGGGGTAAATACCCAGTAGTGCAATTGCTGGGTTGTAGGGTAACTCTATTTTCAACTTTTTGAGGATCCGCCATTCTGTTTTCCAGAGTGAATGCACTAGCTTGCATTCCCCAAATGGCCAGGATTTGAATCCTAGCTCCCCACCCACTAGTGTCAAGTCACTCCACCTTCACGATCCTCAGCTTGCTGTAAATGTCTAGGATGTTGAGGAGGAGGAGGGGGGGAGGGGGGAGGAAGATGGGGAGGCGGAGAACGACAACAACGATGATGATTTAAGCAGGCTCCACACCCAGCATGGAGCCCAGTGCAGGGCCTGAACTCACAACCCTGAGATCAAGACCTGAGCTGAGACCGAGAGTCAGATGCTTAACCCACTGAGCCACCCAGGCGCCCCTAGAATGTTGAGGATTAAATGTGCTAGTGCATGTGGAACCCTCAGCATGCTGTATGGTACAAAGTAAGTGCTCAGTAACTAGTTATTATAAGAATGATTACAGAGAGGAAGAAGTTGGAATGATTGCCAAGAGCTCTAGGTGAATGATACTTTGATTGGAGTAGGGCTTTTAGGAGCAAAATCAGGTTTGGGGAAGTGGGAGATAGTGAGTTGAGTTTTGATCATGTTGGGTTGAAAAGGCTGGTGTCCTAGTGGAGATGTCTATAACAGCTTAATATGTTTAGATTTCAGAGGATCCGAAATGGTGAATCTGTGTGCAGATGGGAGTTAAGCCTGCATACTGATGCAGCCCTGCTCCGAGAGACCTGGCATCTCTCTGGCTTAGCTACCTTGAAAGAAACTGATGAAAAACTCGAGCAGAAGAAACCTCTGTCAGCATAACTGTAAAACAAAGGACATTAGGTCATTTTCAGGAAAGTGAGACACATCCAGCAAATCCCACTGAAATTCCTCTTACTCTGTGAAACCTTGAACATTCTCATTTTCTGTGTTAGCCACTGTCAATCCAGTCTTTTTTTTAAAAATCATCTTCTTAGACCTCAGGAAACTGAGATTCTTTCTATAGTTTCCATATAGAGAAAGTCGTGCATACTCTCATTTTGGTGAAATTCTAAACATTTATCAGCTCCTTTTTTGGCCACACAAACAGGAATTTTAAATAAGAAGGAAGCAGTTGCTGCTATGTTATGGGAGAAATATAGTTGGCAAATTCCAGACTGAATCTTGTAACAAATTACAGAAGATATTTTACACTGCAATAGCAATAGTATCATAATTTGTCTTTTTGCCTCTTCAGAGGAATGTGAACAGCATTAAAACTCTTCTGCTGTATATTGTACTGCATCAGAATTGTATTAGTGGCATCCTATGCGGTGTCATACCTAACAATTTTATTTCTCATTTTAAGGAAAATCATTTGGAGAGACAGAAGGAAGGGAGAAATAAATGCCTGTGCTTTCTTAAATATTTTTTTTTACCATCTTTTAAAAAATAATAAGGTTCAACTTTCCATATCAAACCCGAAAAAATAATTGAGAAAAGAATTTTGATGGTTTTTCCCGGGCTTTTATATTCCTAGTCTTGAATAGTCATCACCTTTCAAAGTGCTCTACAACATGGGAAGCTCTGTGGAAAACATCTGTCTTGTTATTAAATGCAGTGTAATTTGTGAACAAAAACGATGCACAGCTACTACTTTTCTTTTTTTTGAAGATAAAGCCAAGTTGTTTTTTCCCCCAAGAATGAAACGGATGCATTTGCCTAAATGGTCATCACTTCTGTAGGCTTGAAGCTGTTCTGCTGCTTCAGCAGCTGTGTGGCAAGTTTTTGAGCAGACAATGGAGGTGGGGAGGGGGCTCAGCTGCATCTGGTTTCTCTTTGTAGAATGCCTGAAAAGTTGATATTTAGTGGCTTCTTGAGAAAGCAATTTATCTGTAGAAGAGGAACTTTTTTAGTCCCTATAAATTAGTTTGCTCTGATTCATATGCATTCGTTTTGTTCTCCTGCTTAAAAAAAAAAAAAGAGAAAGAGAGAAAAGAGAAAGAAAATCATCTACCCTAAAACTACATAGCACAGATAACCCTTTGACCTATGGCGCTGGGTAAAGATTTACAGTACTTTGTGAAGCCTCAAGCCTCATTCACATGCCTGACTGAAAAGAGCCCTAAATAAAGTAAGGCCCCCGTGGAGATGGAGAAAATAAGCAGGATAAGGAGTTCCATTATTTCAAGTGGCTGTGTGTTGTTTTATTTTTACTAGTCCATAAAGTGAAATGCCAATTGTGATGTGTTTGCAGGTTTGAGTCTGATGTCACTGAAGTTTGGGGTCTGATGTTAGAGTAGTTTGGGTCAGGGATGCCCTGGGCTAAGCATCCTTCTCTGTCCCCTTGGCTACCAGCAAATACCCCTTCCTGCGTACTCCCTCAAATTAAATTTCCATTTGAATTATTTTTCCTTTAAGGAAAGCAAAACAGCAGAAGACTTACAAAAAGGAAAAAAAGGTACTATCAAAATAGGGGTGAGCATGAGAATCACCAGTTGTGTAACTCTTCCTCTGTTTCTTTAAGAGTCAAGCTTTTCTTCAGCTATAAAAAGTATTAATGGTACATGAGGTCAAAATGAGTCCCACTGTTTGTCTCCAGAAAAAGAGTGTTTAGCTTGGTTCCAAAGGACACTTCAAATTAAGACATTTGAAGAAAATTTAATTATTTACATCTGATGACGTTGACATCTGTTTCATGGCTTTTAACAAAGAGCTTTACACGGAAAATTTAACTTTATGCATCTTTCTTCTAAAATATCCCATTGTTCTCTACAGCACTTTGTATTTATATTTTGAAGCTTATTTATTAAACTGATTTTACTGTTTTATTTCCTGTTTCTTTTCTAGATGGGCTAGTAAAACCTCATTAAAATGGTGACAAATAAAAGCAATATTTTCTTGGTCTTAGGAAGATACTCCTAGCCATCGATCAGCTCTTGATTGTTTTATAGGCCAGAGCTTTCAAATTGTACTTTTTGAACGATGGAAAAACTTCAGTAAGCTTTTCAGGCTCCTATTTTTTTAAGAATCTGTAAACACGGCAAAATGACATGAATTACGAACAGTTTTCCTTATAGAAGGAAAAACTCTTGTAGAAAATTAAATCAACACTGTCCATTAATCATACTGCTTGTCAGCCCTCAGACTGCTCTGGAAGTTTCTGGGGAATGTAAAGAGTCTTTAGATGTGTGAGGTCCTTAAAGATCTAAGTAAGTTAAAGGAGAGGAGGTTTTTTAAATACCACCATTAGCACATGAAAGAAACTTCAGGGTGGAAAGAAAAAAATTGTTGTAAAGCAGTAATTATACTTGGGGGGGGTTTGTTTGGCTTTTGTTTTAAGCCTGTTCTTAAAAAAAAAACAAAACAACTTAGTTCATGCAAATAAAGTTTTTAGCTTTGTACTAATTACACACTCCGTGGGGTGGAGGGGAGCTGCAAGACAGGTCATTACTGCAGGAAAATATTTTGTACCTTAGCCTTTAAAAAAATGTTTGTGCATGTTTATTTCATGTTGTGCATAGTCTATGAGGACAGTCATACATGTATGTGTTATAAATAAAAGTATAGATGTTATGAATATGCCTGCTAGAAGAATATCGTACTAATGGAAGGTGAAGTAAAAAGATTTGGGGGACCACTGTTCTAAAATATTGAATCAGATATTTCTAAGTAACTATCCAGGTATGAGGCTGTACAATCTAGAAGAGAAAATAGACATTCATAAAATCACTACAGAAATCATAATTACAAACTTTAGTAAAGTGCTGTGATGGAAAAGCCGAGGGAGTTAGAAGGTGGTGGTACGGGGGACAGGAGGTCAGGGTAGATGTCCCTGAGAAACTGATACTGAGTTGATACCTGAAGGATAACAGGTTAACCCCGTGACGACCCTGACGGGATAATGGAAGAATTAAAGAAGGCATGGTATAAACTATAGTCATAGACTAATCGTCAGAACAGGCTAAGTACTGGAGTATCTTACTATCTAAACAGTCTATCAATTGATTTGGATAAACTAGTGTGATAATGTAATCCTGACAGACTTTATTGAGATGTTATGTATTTTTCTACTCTGTCTTAAAACATTTGAAACCTTGAAAGACTTGGCATAACATCCCAGAAAATGTAGTCTGCCCTGTGCAGGTGGAGTTAGCCAAGATGGCGGACTCCATTGACGCTTATCTTGGTTTATTACAGAAACGAGAGCTTTTGCTTCAGCTGAAGGTTAAAATGGCATCTTTGTTTTCTCAGCATGCCAGGATGTTAACAAAAACTTAAGAAACCTGTGCGGACGGTAGGCAGCACATTTTGCCTGATTACCACAGTGTGTCCATCTTTCCTGGTAGATTGTGTAAATATATCTAAGAAGTCATTATTTCAGACGTAAGTATCTCCTGCTTCCTTTTCCAAGAAAGATTTGGAGTGACTCAGTATGGAAACACAAAATTCAACAGCAACAAACAAATAGGTGATATAAGTCTCGGTGTTTGTAAGCGTTTGGGATTAAACAACCTTCATGCTAATAGTAGGAGTAATAAATTCATACACAACTTTTCTAGGCATAACTGGGTGACACCCCAAGAGGGTTTGTAATATGCATACTCCTTTACGCAGCAATTCTGTTAGTAGACACCTGTCATGAGAAAGTACTAATGAGCACACACGTAAGCTTTATTTTATTTTTATTTTAGAGCCAGAGAGAGAGAAATAGAGAGAGAGAGAGTGCACACAGGCAGGGGGAGAAGGAGAGAAGCAGACTCCCAGATGAGCACAGAGTCCTACACGGGGCTCAGTCTCATGACCCTGAGATCATGACCTGAGCTAAAACCAAGAGTTGGATGCTCAACTGACTGAGCCACCCAGACGTCCTGTGAACCCACACATTTAACATAAGGAACATACGGATGTTCGCTGCAGTGTGCAGGATCATTTATCACGTGAAAAGCTGGAAGAAACCTAAATATTCCATTACAGAGGTTTAGTAAAATAAACTGTGGTACATCCATACAATTTGAATAAATGGGGACATTGAAAGGAATGTTTTAGAAGAATATTTAGTAGCATGAATGGTTATTCACAGTATATTGAGTGAAAAACAGTCTATGAAATACAAAGAATATTGAGTATGTGTGTATATGAATAGAGAAGAGAATGAAAAAAGATACAGCCTCATGTTAAAAGTGCTTATATCTGGGTGCTGGTATTAGGATATTTTATTTTTATTTCTTCTTTTTGCTTGTCTGAGTTTTATAAATTTTCTATAACAAACATTTGATCCTAATGAGGAAAAAACGTGTTTTTAAAAATTGAATATACTAGATGAAGAATTTGGAGCAAAGATAAATAAAAGTTGGAGAATCGGTGAGACCAGGATGTTGGCTTCTTTATCGCATGCTGTGAGGTCCTGTACAGTTGCTAGAAATGTCTGTAAGTTTAGCTGTGAGCTTGCTTGCAACCAAAGCAAACTACAAACCCTGCTGGCTTTGGGGCACAGTGTATTTTAATTATTAGGAAAAAATTGTAATATACGAAATAAATTCCCAAAATATAGCACCTTCAGAAAAACTCCATATGCTCAAATTGTTGAAGACTGTCTATGAATTTATGTATTGGAAACCATATTAACTTACGCTTGACAGTGACTTAACATAATTAGGAAAGAGGATTCCTGGGTTTCGAGGATCATTTGACAAGTTATAGGGTTTGGGATGATCTAGAGATATTAGTGGAGGAAACAATTAAAATAATTTTTTTGAACTTTCACCTTTCTCCATCTGGATGGCCAATTAGGATGGTTTTTAGTGTGTTTCCCTTGAATACATTCCCTTTTTTTTTTTTTTTTTTTTTTTTATAAAATGACCTTTTGTCTCAGAAAAAAAATCATGGCATATGCGCCTTAATTCTGACTCCAAAAAACTATAGAAACTACATTTTAAGCCTCTGAAAACTTCAAGAAGTAAGGAAACACTCTTCCCCATTTTGCTAACGCATATTTCTATTCTGAGAAACTACAGGGTTTGTTTTAATTGTATTCTCTTTCCTATGTTGGCTCAGTGGCACACTTGTGTGGCCCTGGCTCCTCGTATGCCTTATTCCCATGCTACGTGCATATTACAAATTGGCATTCCAGCGTGACTCATTTAGAATTTTTTAGAAAAGAAGTCTACATTTGCATTACTTATATAAAAAATAGCAGGTATTTCTAGAAATCTTTCAAGAAGCCTAAAAATATGCTGGTGCTTTTCTCTTTTATTGTCCTCAGGGTCAGGCAAGAGTTCATTTATATGGATAAATGTAGAATAACACGTAAGATTGGCCAGTGAGAAAATCAGGCCATTCTGAGGTTAGGAAAGCTTTTGAAACCGTAATATTCCCCTTCAACAGCAATCTAACAAATTCAAAATTCACACAAAGTCACTTGCAAAAAATGCGAGTTTTAAGTTTTATTTCCCTGAAGGAAAGACCCTAGATTGGAGTCCTAATCTAACTGACAGAGTAGTCTTACCAAAAAAAGAAAATGTTTAATCTGAATCTAATAAATGAAGAAACAAACAGATAAATCCAGATTGTGGGATCGTCTACAAAACATCTGTACTGGAGTCTTCAGAGGTGTCATTGTCGTGAAAGATAGGGAAAGGCAGGGAGCAATTCTCAATGAAGGAGATAAGACAAGCAGATACGCAGTGTGTGACCCTCCCTTGGGCTGGAAGGGAGGGAGCCGCTATAAAGGACATTTTGGAAGTAATTGGGGAAATTTAGAAATGAGTTACACATATTGGATAAAATTGTGTTTTTGTTAAATTTGCTGGATGTGACCATGGTATTATGGTTGTATAGGAGAGAGTGTTCTTGTTCTCAGGGGAAGCATGTCTAAGGTGTGAAGTGTGATGATTCAACAAAAGAAAAGGTGTGCGTGTGTGTACACACGCACACACAAATAAGAAAACAAGTAATAATAGAGCAAATCATCAAAATGTTTTTAAAAAATTTAAAAGGTTAAAAATGCCCTGCTTTGTTTTTAACCTTTAATCAGTATTTCCAAAGTAGGAATGGTTTTACAGCGACTATGCACACAGTTAAAACAAGAGCACTTCTGAAATAACAGATACTGAGTGTAAGAAACCTCAGATCTTCTGTTGAATGTTTTATTTATCAGAAGATGCCTTTCGGTCTGACTCTGTATGCTCAGATTGTTTGAGATTCTCTATTATATGTGTTGAAAACCAGCTTAAGATACATTGAATACTTTCCAGTACCCCAGTGATCTTCAATGTCTTGTAATACCTGAAAGATTTAAGGTTTGTATAGAATTTGAGTAGGCTGTTGATAGCCAATTAACATGGTAATGACCTGCACCTGCTTGTATCAAAGAACTCCCACAATTCCCTTATCTGCTAACATTAAAATCGGTTTCAGAGTGATACATTCAGCAAAGTTTAAATAAATCGTTGTACCGTCGTTTTTCTTGTGAATTCTAAAGGAGGCATAAAAAATAACACGATCGTGTTTTATCACTGTGATTGATGAGGCTGATATTTCTCGGGCTGGCATTTCCCACTTGAGAAGAAATTTAAGATTGGTTTCAAGCTGTCTACCTGCATCCTTCCCATCTTGCAAGCATGCTTTTAACTGCCGAGGGCTGAGATTTGGAGGAGTGGTTATCAAACCACAGATGTTTTTGCGATGAAACTGTGCCCCTCCAACCAAGTCGCTGTGGTTCAGGGGATGATAGATGGTATTTGCATGTTGCCTCACAAAAGGGTCAAAATGGCATGGCAAGCCCACGACAGTGAAACAGAGAAATGTTAGTCCTGGACGGAAATTTATTTCATGGCTTCAGGGGAAATTTGGTTGTCGTGAATAGGCTCTCTCTGTCAGTCTATAAAAATATTGTTTGTAAGGCTGTGATGTATGTGAGACAGACAGTGTGAGTGTGTTGGCAGAAAAAGCAGCTACTTAAATGCTAAGCCAAGTACAGTATTGTAAGTCAAGTACTTGGATGTTTTTCGGGTAAGGATCGTTCTTGATAGAAATATCGATATAATTAAAGTAATTTATTTCATTTTCTTAAGTAAACTTTGTAAACTGTATAGCTTCTTAATTGTCCCAGGAGGCTGCGTGCCCCCCCAATTCTAACACAGTTTTTAAATCTTATAATTCTAAATTCTTATAATCAGCAATTGTTTCATTATATTCACTCTTAAGTTATTCAGGAACATAGATGTGGACCAGCTTTATCAGTACTGTTCACATAAAGCTCTCACAAATTTGGGGACAGTTAAGCCACTGCTCTTTTGGAGTCTGCCTTTTTCTCCTCCCCACCCCAAAGGAGATACCAGGCACCGGCATAATTCCATTAATTGCATATGTGGTGGAGAGACTCAGTGGCCGTGCTCTATCACCTTAGAATATTGGACCAATGAGGTATCTTTTTTCCACAGGGATTCACAAAAGGAAAAGAATATCATAAGAAAAGAACAGAAAAGATCAAAAACCGTGTTTCTGGGAGGTTTTGTTTTTCAGGGTTTGGATGTAAATCAGATTTATTCGAGGCAAGGTTCAAGTAGAAATCTTCAACACCAAATATTTCTTATCCAGACAACCTCAAGTAATGCATTTGTCCAAAATGAAAAATAGTTTTTACAAGAAGTCTTGAAAGCCTGATAGATATATAAAAAGGAAATCACATGTTCAAAAAATAACATGACCAAAATATTAGTGAACACAATGTGATTGAAAAAGCCATTTGCTTCTGGATTTTGCAAGAGCAATCCCAGTTTTTTGGGGGGAGGTTTTAAAAATAGAGATTATGAGTAGGATATGCTTATTTTGGTAGGAAACTGATTCTCAAATGTCACATGCAAAAAACTTTCTTCCAAATTATCCTAAACTCAGTAGGAGAGGGGATGTTTTCACTGGGAATGAGAGGCCTGATTTGTCTTAAGGCCCTTCAGGGGGGCCAAACAAAAGGGACTGAGTCATTTCAGGTTTAGACAAATACTCCACCATCAGCTTCCGTAGAGAGTTGTTACACCGAACACAGGGAAGTTTGGGGCGTGGGGGGTTGCCCCCTTTCATCTGCCATTATGTCTACTTTACACTCAGATATTCTGTATTATCACAGAATAGATTTATAACATGTTGGCATAGCGTTCATTAACAAAAATCCTCTAAGTTTATAATGGATAGGAAAGATGTTTATCATTAATCCTTTGTAGAAATTCAGTGTATAAACAAAAGGAGAATGAAATTTTAATCTAGGCTTTAAGTAAAATTTACATTCTTTTAGCCCAAAACCTGTTTTTCAATCAGCATACTAGCGCGTTCACGTCAGGCATTGTTTTAACCATCACAAATTAACTTTTTCCCATTCTAACTAAGTCTGATGATAGGAGACACAGAATTCCCACTCGAAAGAGGCCTGCTCTTCTAATCTCTCTCTCTACGGTTTCTCGGTTTCTCTTGGAGAGGAGAAACCTGCAGTCTAACAACGTTTGGATAACTTGAACGCACATAGCATTGTTCACATGTGATTCGTGTTTTTGTTACTGTGCTCAAACATACCATTTTAAAGCAGAGTATTTCACTCTGCTTTCCTTTCCCACCCATCCCCCTTAGCGATTTTCCTGCTCCTCTGCTGCTGGACCAGACTTGGGCTGGCCCCACATCCTGTGTCAGAGGCCGTGACCCAGGTGTCACAGCAGTCACACTGTTGGCCTCTTCTCTGAATAATTATATGGGGGGGTATTGTGTTGGAGGGACAGGCTTGGGGGCAGTGCAGTCACCCTGGCTAGCCAGACCAAGGGGCTCTCCAGTCGGACCACAGGGGAACAATGGTCCTGAAAAGGCTCACACAAAACCTTGTAACACAAAAGATTAAATTAAAAATGGACATTGGGGCAGATACTAAGTTTCACCCTTCAGAATTTCACCTTTCTCACTTACTCTGAGTGTTTCCTAATTTAACATTTCCAAACTTCACACGTGGTGACTTTGTATCAGCAAATTTTCAGATGGCTACTTACCTCTGCATATGTAGTCTAATTAGACTTCTTTAATGCTTCGTAGCCATCTCTTAATTGTGACACTTTGTGGTTAACATGAGCAAAGCTTTCGATAGTAGTATTTTAAGTAAATAAAGTAGTACATAGTGATTTTTTAAAGTTACGCTTTGTATTTTCTTAAGACATTTTACTAAACATGTTCCATGTCTAAATCAAACCCAGTGGCAGGAACTGTCCCAAAGTAGATTCAATTGCTTTATCTTCCTTTTGGTCCTAGGAAGACCTTCCCCCCAGCACCTGAGTTTTCCTTAGAAGGTTGGGGGATAAAGCTCATGAAGTCTTATCTAGATTTGGATTTCAGAAATGATGTCAGAGGTGGCTTTATTCATGTCAGGTAAAAGTTTTCTCATGGTCCTGACCTCAGGTGTTTTCTTAGTTTTATCTACCTTCGACCTGTCCACTCCAGCCCAGGTCTTTCCAAGATTTCTGGAGCATCACCTACACAGCAGCTGAAGGAAACAGAGACCTGGTGTTCATGACCCCAATACTATCTCTTTTTGTAGGTCCATAGCTAAACACTTTGTAAATAATAGTTTTCTAGTATGCATTTTCCAGGAAACCCAATTTTAAAAGTGTTAGTATTACAACAAAGAATCCATAAAGTTGGAATTGATGTCTGTCAGTTTTGCCATCTGACTTCTAATTCTTTACTATTTTATTATTACCAAAGCCGTTCGTATTTATTGTAGAACAGGTAGAAATACAGGAAGCAGAATAACTAAGAATTCTACCATATAGAGCTAGATACCACTGTCCACACATTGGTACGTGTCAGAAAGTAATGCGTTTCCGTTTTCATTCTCCTTTATAGTTCTCCCTCCCGTGTCACCGCGTCCTTGCTACCGACGTCTGTATTTTCTGCTACCCTCCGATGCCACCCTTCCCTGATGAATTTACTCTGTTAAAGCACCTAGAATCCAGACATCACTTTCACCCTCAATGACTTCTCTGTAGTGCTAGATGGTGTCAGCCAGTCTTGTGGCTCCTGTGATACCTTCCCGCTTCTCCTCATGACTCCTCAACACCACTTCCCATCTCACGCCCAGGTTTCTAGCTCCTTGGTGCCCTGTCCTCTGTGTACAGGACTGCTGACTGCAGATCTGCACGCTCACTGCCAGCTCAGCCCATGCTTTCTCACCCACGGGTCAGCTTGAATGTTCCTCTGGCATCTCTGATTCAGCCTGTCACTGGCTCTGCATCTCCTCTTCCATTTCTCTTGGTCCACCCAGCCTGGACACTTGGGAGGTTTCTGACTCTTCATTAATCCCTTCCCTCAACCATTCCACTTACTCCAGCCATCTTTTGTGTCTATATAACAAAATCCACCCTGAGCCTAGCTCTCAAAGTTCTCTGAGATCTACCCCCGCCTAACTTTGTCTGTAGGACCTTCACTCATGCACCCTTACCGAACTCTTCTGCATTACTCATCCCTGATCCGCGTGTTCCTGTCCTTGAGCCTTTGCTTACCCTCTTCCCTTGGGCTTCATCTCTTCTGCCCTATTCTTACTGTAAGGTCAGATTCTGCTCACAGGCACTACTTCAGTGAAGCCCTCCCCCACGCAATAAAAAACTACTAGTAACCTTTCCTTGGTCTGAATTCCCTTAGTCTTAACAAATCTCCTTGCAGCAGTTATTCCTGTCTTGCATGATACTTATGCCTTTGTCCTCGCTTCCGTAATACACTGTAACCTAAACAAATTTGAAGACAACTGATATATTCAACTTGCTCATCTTAAAGATGAGGAAACTGACTTCCAGGGAACTGCCTTTGCAGCCACACCACTACTAAATCCAAGATTAAAATCCAAATCCCTTAATTCTCAAACCAGCCCTCTCCTCTGTATTTATTTATGCAGCACTGGAAAGCACCTACTAAGGGCCAGGCATTTAAGAAAGCGTGTTACAAATATAAATGCATTTAATCCCCATTTTATAGATGAGGAAACTCAATTTAAACCCAAATAGTCTGGTTCCAGAGTCTATCCTTTAGTCACTATGCCAGCCTGCCCTTCTACCTGACAGTGAGCAAGGATTAGGGGTCATGTGATTCTGCCAGTAATTATTTTATCACTATTGATATTTTTATCAGTGTATTTTTATACACTGGCACTTTTGCGGACACTTTCTGTGAATTAATTTATTTCCTCTTCCCAACAGCCTTGAGAGGTAGATTCTTTTATCTTCATCATTACCCATCTTACAGGTGATTTTACCCAAGGTACAGAGGGCGAAAATAACTTCCCCAAGTTGCACAGTAATGACCTAGCTAGATCAGAATCCAGGCAGCTTGGGGCTGGCATTTGAGGCCTTCACTGTTGTGCTAGACTGTCTCTTAGCTTTCAGGTAGTGCTGAGTCATTCGGAAAGATGTCTTTTGTTTGTCTCAGCATCCTTCTCTGTAGAGGTCAGGGGACAAAAGCAATGATCTAACTCACAGGGTTTTTTAAACTCCATGTGAAATATTTATATATGTGAAAAATACAGATCCAAGGCACCCTTCTTTTCACTGATTTGCACTTCATGCAGTCCTTCTTTTGATGAAACTTAAGCAATAGCCATATTTTGTGCATGCCTGTTTTGAATTGCTCTTTCATAGTTTCATTTGGTACCTGAATAGCTCCCACCAGTAGTTGGATGAGTGGGGCCATCACTCTCCTTACAGGCACACAGGTGCCATCTAGTGATAGAGAAGAGAAGTGCAAGTTATTTAAGGGAAACACTGGAAGAAGACATGGGTTTGTTGTTTTGCGGTCTTTGGAAATATGTTGCAATGAAAATTGGGTACATTATACCAAAGCTTTTTGTAAGTTACTTAAGATGTATAAAGATACAGTTAATGCACTATTATTGTTAAATCAGGTGCTTTTAGAATGGAATTTATGTCCTTGATCAGTACATCTTTAAAAGACTTTGGCATTACAGAGAATCTAATTTTATTGCAATTTTTTCTTGTTCTGAGTTGCAGTCATTGAGGGTAATAAATACTTAATTGTTAAAACTGGATATAATTAACAGAATGAATGAATCTGTTGTCTCCATCTGCTTGCTCTTGCTAATGCTAGCCCTCAGACTTCCATATTTCCATTTCATGAAACAATCTGTTCTTCCATTAGGGAAGGAGTCCAGTATGTTGTTTTCTAAAGCTTTTATATCATCAGGTAGTTTCTTTGTTAGCAGATGAGAGATTATTAAATGAACATGGAAGACGTGGGTGACGGTGGATTTGACACTGAGAGGATTATACCCCATGTGACTTGGTTGCCAAAACAGCAGGCACACAGAACACAGCTCTTTCCATCATACGTACAAGTCAGACACAAGTCAGCCCCTGCCTGCTCCACAAACCGGGGAATATTAATGAGGACAGAGAGTGGTTAGAACTCAGCTTCAGTATTTGCCAACAGCTGATTTACTGACCTTCTGGATTCCAGACCTTGTTTGGATGAATGACCATCCTTGATGTTTTTTTGCCTTCACAGAGATGACTCCCAAATTTAAGTGTACCAAATTTTTGATAGAATCTTTTCTGTTCTCCTGGGCAACTTTCCTCATTATAATAAAAACAATAATAACATTGTGTGCTTACTAATTATAGGAACTGTACAAAGTCCTTAATAACCATGATTTCATTTAATATTCTTAAAATCTCTGGTTTGGGGATTATTTGTCTGTTTTCCAAATGAAAATAAGCAAGGCTTAGAAAACTAAAAAAATACGTTCAAGGCTATACAGTTAGTAAATAATATTTACAGAATATTCATTTATCAGTCTGTACTCTGGTAGATTGAAATTAAAAGCATGAGTTCTGGCTTTTTTTTTTAATTTTAATTTTATTTTTTAAAAAATTTATTTAAGTAATGTCTGCACTCCGCATGGGGCTCAAACTCACAACCCGGAGATCAAGAGTCACATGCTCTTCCAGCTGAGCCAGTCTGGAGCCCCAAGAGTTACAGCTTTCTAATGCTGAGTCTTCACGTAGTGTCTGACTTTTAGGAGGCATTTGATAAATGTTATTTGATACCTGTGAACTCTCTCTTGGCCAACCAGACTTCCAGTTCTGATTTCTCCTCATGTGAAACAAACTCAAGTGGAAAAATTAGTGGTGAGAATGAATAGGAAAGGAAAGGAGGTGAGATGAATCCTAGAGCCAGAGGAGAAAAGAGAAGGAGTGTGGCCACAGCAATATTTCAGGAAGGAGATCTTCATTTTTTGGCCAAAGTTTCACTCCGTAATAAAGGCACACGTTAATTTGGCTGGGACCACAATTATGTTAACTTAAGCTGCCATTCGCTGGAGGTTTGTGTTAAATTAAGTTGAACTTTCTTTCCTGGCCCTCCATCTTTATATATTGCTAACTCTTTAAGTTTAACCATAAATGCAAATACTACCTATGTGAGCCATCACTCCTGAGACCGTTAAGAATTAGCCCCAATGTGTGATTTTTATGCCCCTCGTGTTGAGTTTGGAAGGAAATGGGACCAACTCTCTCTCCCCTCTTTCCCTTTCTCCTTTTTCCCTCACTGGGTTTTGGGAAGGCCTGTACTATTCTTTGTGGCCGCTCTTCCTGACTCTGCTGTTTTCCCCCTAAACCACATTGCCAAAGTCTGCTGAGTCTCATGAAACCAAGCACTGCAGACGTGGCAGTGCAGACTCAAGGAGGCCTGTGAGTGGGCCTTGGAAACTGGTTCCCTGTGGCATTTCACAGCGTTGATCCTGGGTCTCTGCTTTGCCCTCCATGCGTTGGAGGGTCTTTTCAGAACTGCAGAGTTTTAAGACGTGTGCTGCTTATGCTAACGTACATTATTTGTGCATTTAACTATATGTAATATGTTGGTCCTCAACTCTGATTTTTTTTGCTCTGTATCTTGTTAATTATATAGATGTTCTCTCTTTTTTTTTTAGCTGATAACTCTTATTGCCTGACAGTGCTCATCTTAACATTATTCGAGGGCTCTGCTTCCCTGAGTCCATGATATCAAATTTCTATCAAATGGATGCAGAAACATGAGCCATGTTGTTCCGGGGTCTCTGGATTAACAAACCAAAATAATAAGGTGGCTGGATTTTGAGGTTGAAGTCCTAGTTCTCAGAGCCTAAGAGGAGCACGTGGCAAACGCAGATGGCTGCTCAGCTTGGCCCCCGACCTGGCACTTTAATTTCGTTACATGAGATTCTTTGAAGAACATACAGAGTCGATCACATGTGAACAAACGTTCAATGGGCTTTCCCTCTCCTCTATTTTTTGCACTAAAACAGTTTCCAAAATTATCGTGGCCCTGGCTGCACTTTTTGTGTGTGGATAGAAAGGAATCTCGTGCACCTGATTTGCCGGCCTCATGGTTTGCCTTTTCCTGACCTCGTGGATACGAGAAGGGGGAGGAGCCCAGCCCGGGAGATGGTTGCTCCGGCAACTCGGATGATTTCCAGATGGGCCCCAGAAGGGCTGGGCTGTTGCCGTGCTGAGTGGGCTGTACAGGTGCTAGGTGTACTCTTCTCTCATTGTCTCAGGACACGTACGCTGCTTCTCATCAACCAGAAGAGGTTAATTTGGGGTTTAAAATTTCATGTACACAGCTCATTTTTTAAAGACGAAGAGGGGAAAATGAAGAATCCATTTTAGGACTAAAAATAAATAACCATTCCAGAGAAATATTCATGAAGTGCGGATTGGTTGTTTGCACAGTGGAAAAAAAGATTCATCTCTCCACCCATACTCATAACCCTCATCAAAATCCACTTTCTGTGAGAGCTGGCCGTATGCATGTCTGGCTACCTGAGAATGTGAGCTACTTGGGGCAAACTGTGTCTCATCCATACTTCTTTTTCTGTATCTCCTAATTCCTGACATGATGCCCCACACTCAGGAGGCTTTCCTAAAGATAGTCTTCTTTCTTTTTTTTTTTTTTAAGATTTTATTTATTCATTTGACAGAGATAGAGACAGCCAACGAGAGAGGGAACACAGCAGGGGGAGTGGGAGAGGAAGAAGCAGGCTCATAGCGGAAGAGTCTGATGTGGGGCTCGATCCCAGAATGTCGGGATCACACCCTGAGCTGAAGGCAGACGCTTAACCGCTGTGCCACCCAGGCGCCCCTAAAGATAGTCTTCTGATTGAGTAGAGATAGAATGAAGAAACACGCTTGAAGAACTTGACTGCAGAGAGCCACATGACTTCCATTTGTACCCATTCAGAGGCAGTATTTGTAAGATGGCACTCAGTTGCCTAAGAGCTCAGCAATACGTTAGGAGGAAAGAAAGAAGAACGCGGGTTCAAATTAAGTTGCCATTAATCGGCACAGAAATCTTCAAATCTTAGAATTTCAGGGCTTAATGGTGGAAATCATTTGACGAATGAAGTCCAAATGTATTTCTGTGTTTTCTGTAGTTACTTTGTAAAATGTTTGAAAATACTTGTGTTTTAAAATCCATTATAAGGAGACAGACTTACCTGCTGTGACAAAAGCACATGTGATAGAAATATCCACAAGTCCTTAGTTTGGCTTTGTGTAACACTAGACATGCTACTTAGCAGTTTAGTACCACCGTTTATAGAACGGGAAGAACATTCATAGAGTTTCGTGTTACTCAAATAAGATATCATTTTCTGTAGTATAATCGAATATTAGTCTTCTACTTCCTATCTAAAAAGTATAGAAACGTCCTAAGTTGTACACATTTTTCTTCTTGCGGTTTTGATTTTGTCAAAACAAATAGAAACAGAAATAAAAATTTTATATTTTAGGACATCCTTTTAATGCATTTTCGTATTCAATAATAGAATATATCAGTTTTTAAAATGTACAGACTCAAATTATTTTGGAAATTTTAATCAACTTCACGTTTTATTTTTGAGTTTTTGTTTTTAAAGTTGATTTACTTTAATCTCCGTACCCAACGTCGGGCTTGAACTCACAACTCTGAGATCAAGAGTCGCATGCTCCCCCAACTAAACCAGCCAGGCATCCCTATTTTTGGATTTTTAAATGTTTAAATTCACTCTGGAATTATTTTTATCTTTTTATTGTAAGTTTTTCCCACATTGGATATAGCTATCAAGGATGATTTTTCCGTTATGAAGTATTAGATGTATTTGTGTATTATTATTTAGAGAAATATAACATGGAAATACATTAAAGTTAGAAATATAACTACCATATAATCCAGCAGTCCCACTTCTGGGTATATAGCAAAAGGAAATGAAATCAGTATCTTAAAGAGATAACTGCACCCCCATGTTCATTGCAGCATTATTCGCAATAGCCAAGATATAAAAACAACCTAAATGTCTGCTGATGGGTGAATGGACAAAGAAAATATGGCCTGTATACACAATGGAATATTAGTCAGCCTTAAAAAAGGAAGGAAATCATGCCATTTGTGCAACATGAATGAACCTAGAGGGTGTTATGCTAAGTGAAATAAGCCGGATACAGAAAGACAGTTACTGCATGATTTCATCAATGTGTGGAATCCAAACTAGTAGAACTCATAGAAGCAGAGAGTAGAATGGTGGCTGCCAGGTGCTCGGTGATGGGGGATATGGGGAGATGTCGCTCAAGGGTGCAAAGCTTCACTTATGCAAGATGAATAAGTTCCGGAGATCCGGTGATCTGGAGAGCATGGTGATGATACTTATCAATACTGTGTTGTATACTTGAGATTTACTAAGATCTTTTTTTTTAACTATCACAAAAAATGCTTTATTGAATATTTGGTATAATTTCACACACTTATGCAAACATTTTCTGAAATAAAATTGTTGGAAATTGTTAGGTCAAATAGGATGCACATTTTAATTTTATTATTTCTTTTCTTTTTTTTTCTTTTTTTTAATAATAATTTTTTATTATGTTAGTCACCATACAGTATATCCCTAGTTTTTGATGTAATGTTCCATGATTCATTACTTGCGTATAACACCCAGTGCACCATGCAATACGTGCCCTCCCTACCACCCATCACCAGCCTATCCCATTCCCCCACCTCCCTCCCCTCTGAAGCCCTCAGTTTGTTTCCCAGAGTCCATAGTCTCATGCTTCATTCCCCCTTTTGTTTACACCCCCTTCATTCTTCCCTTTCTTCTTCTACCGATCTTCCTATTTCTTATGTTCCATAAATGAGTGAAACCATATGATAATTGTCTTTCTCTGCTTGACTTATTTCACTTAGCATTATCTCCTCTAGTCCCATCCATGTTGCTGCAAATGTTGTGAAATCGTTCTTTCTGATAGCTTCCATGTTGCAGCAAATGTTGAGAAATTGTTCTTTTTGATGGCTGAGTAATATTCCATTGTATATATGGACCACATCTTCTTAATCCAGTAATCTGTTGAAGGTCATCTCGGCTCCTTCCACGATTTAGCTGTTGTGGACAGTGCTGCTATGAACATTGGGGTGCATATGGCCCTTCTCTTCACTACGTCTGTATCTTTGGAGTAGATACCCAGTAGTGCAATTGCTGGATCATAGGGTAGCTCAATTTTTAACTTTTTAAGGGACCTCCATACTGTTTTCCAAAGTGGCTGTACCAACTTGCATTCCCACCAGCAGTGTAAGAGGGATCCCCTTTCTCCACATCCTCTCCAACATTTGTTGTTTCCTGCCTTGTCAGTTTTTGCCATTCTAACTGGTGTAAGGTGGTATCTCAAGATGGTTTTGATTTATATTTCCCTGATGGTTAATGATTTTGAACATTTTTCCATGTGTCTGTTAGCCATTTGTATGTCTTCATTGGATAAGTGTCTGTTCATATCTTCTGCCCATTTTTTGATTTGATTATTTGTTTCCCGTGTATTTTCAACATACCCACACAAAAATGGTAACTATGTGAGGTGATAGTATATATTTACTAGCTTGATTGTAGAAATCACTTCACAATGTATACATATGTCAAACATCAACTCGTATACCTTAAATATATACAACTTCTATTCATCAGTGGTACCTCAGCAAAGCTGGGTTTCAAAAAAGAAATACATTATTTTTTCATAGTATTTATTTTTTGTCCCAAGCGAGTACTCTATAATTAAATGTTATCATTTAATGTATTTATATCATTAAACTTCTTGAATATATTCTAAAGCATGTCATTTAAAATGTATAACCATTTATTTCCTCAAAAATCTGAAAAATTTTTTTTGTTTCTGTCAGTATGGGATGGACTTTGGTTTTCATATTGTGACAGTTAATGAAGACCAGTAGGGGGAGCTCCAATTCCTCTTTCTTGGAGAATTTAACTGTCAACCTGAAACTAGGTTTATGGAAAGGGCACACATAGGAATAAACTTAAATAACACATGATTACAAAACTTTTTAAAGTTACTAAAGGATGAAAATTATAATTATCTTTACCTTTGAGGGGGAAAATAAGCTCAGTTTGATTTCCATGCTTTTTAAGGTAGCTACCCCTTCCAATAACTAAAAACTTCTATATAGTGTAACCTCTTACGAGTGATCCATCAGGCAACCCCCAAGGCTTTTAGAATCAAGAATCCATCTCTGGTCAGTTGAGGAGGAGGACAAAGAGTAATAGTGTTAATGTTATTGTTTGAAGAGAGGTTAAGTAATATTGTAAATAACTGGTAGATAGTCACAGTAACAATGTCACACAAAGGTGAATTGCTGAGTCACTGTGTAGGAGAGGGAAAGGGAAAAACCCTCTCATTTCACTTAAAACTGTTATGCATCCAAAAGATTTTTAAACCAAAATCTGCAAAGGCTCTGGAGGGGTGATATCTAGAGGGCTGGACCAAATTATTACCTGTCAGTTTCTTTATAGACCCCAGAAGAAAGTATCACGTGAGGCTGCTGGCTTACAACAGCATAGAAGATGGCTATCAGGCCGATCAGACAGTCAGCACTCCGGGCTGCGTGTGTAAGTAAGAGTTGTGGGAGCACGTTTCACTCCGTCTGGCTCACAGTCCTTGTTCTCGAGAACCCTTCCTTCTGCAAATTTAAGTCTCGTTACTACTTGGAATCATTGGTGGTTTTATCTCTTCCGTGGCACCTAACATAGTTATTTTGAACAAAAAAGCATGTACTTACATGCTCAAAATAAATACTTGAGCGAGGTGTATTTAATTATAAGAACCTGTTTTACTTTTGCAATCAAAAGACCCTTAGAAATACAAATGGGGAAAATAACCCTGAATACCTATCTGCTCTAATCTTAAGGCTGTTTATTTCCTTCCAGTTACTGTTCAGTTCGGCTGCTAAGACCTGTTTGGTTTTATTGCTACTGAAGAGGGTGTCAGTTTAGTTTTAAGTCCATTGCTGGCCTTCGGAATGTGTTTGGCTAGTAGTTTGACTTCTTGGTGCTTCTGTTTTACAATCTAAGTATTGATCATATTTGATTGCTTATCTAACTCAGGAAAGAGTTGCTCAGAATTGAATGATACCTCTCTAGATATATCTATGAACCTCTTTAATGAAAAAAAGAACCTAAAGTCAACCAATAGGGTGGGGAATTACGATTTTATCATTTTACCACTTTCTACAGTAATATTACGCTGTGCAATAAATTAACGTTGTCTTTCTCAATAGCTGTTCGTGATCGCATGGTTCCTCCTCCACCACCACCCCACCATCTCTATGCGAAGGCTAACACCTCATCTTCCATCTTCCTGCACTGGAGGAGGCCTGCGTTCACCACTGCACAAATTAACTACACCATCCGCTGTAACCCTGTTGGCCTGCAGAATGCTTCTTTGGTTCTATACCTTCAAACGTATGTAGCTTCTATTAATCGTGGTTTTCTTTGCACTTCTCCCCACTCACACTTATTTCTTACCATCTTGGGCCAGCTTGACCTTTAGCTGTAAGCACCTGTCTCAGGACTTACCGTACTTATAAAATGGTTGGGAGTTTTGCATCTTTACCATATTCAGTTCTGGAAACTGCATCTTCTGACATTTAGTTTCTATAAAGGATTTTGTGTTGGTTTCCTCAGCCTCATGCTGCAAGATTAGGCAAGAAGCTATTATTACTTTCAAGTGGCTAAACTTAGCATGTTTAAAGGAAAACACAAAAGACCACTTTCATGCTGGCATCAAAAAATAAAGCTTATTCTGTTTTCTTGGTTATAGTTAGAAAAAAGTCCATCATTATGGTTTAACAGAATGATTTGACTCCCAGTATTTCAGAGGAAATCCCTTTGTATTGGGATATTTCTATACTGCTAATTTCATAGTTCCCTCTCAGAGAGGCAATTTGTAGGCTCATTTCTATAGGATAATACCAAGTATAGTATTTTAATAGTCAAAGGAGATTGCTTTTTTAGTCTAAAAAAATTTTTTTAAAGAAAATGAGGTAATAAATAATAACAGTATGCTTACTTGTGTTGACTGGAAATACTGATACTCTTTTAGAAACAATGTATTATCAGCATTAACAGCTTCGTTACTAATTTTATAGATCAGAAACTCACATGTTGGTTCAAGGTCTAGAACCAAACACCAAATATGAATTTGCTGTACGGCTGCACGTGGATCAGCTTTCCAGCCCCTGGAGCCCCGTTGTCTACCATTCGACACTTCCAGAAGGTACGGACATTTATCTATATGTTAAAAAAATAGATATGCCACTTTAGGGGCTCCTGGGTGGCTCAGTCGGTTGAGTGTCTGCCTTTGGCCCAGATCATGATCTCAGGGTCCTGGGATTGAGCCCTGCTGTCAGGCTCCCTGCTCTGCTGGGAGCCTGCTTCTCCCTCTCCCTCTGCCTGGTCGTGCTCTCTCTTTCTCTCAAATAAATAAATAAAATCTTAAAAAAAAAAAAATAGATATGTCACTTTAAAGAAGATACTACCCGGTTACCACCCTGGTTGCCATGTATGCATTTGTTTTGTTTTGTTTCTTAACTTTCGAAATGTATTTTCTTCTATTATAGTAAATGTTTATTTCCTCTCACCGTATTTTTTCCTCTCACTGTATATATCACACAAGCCACTGGGCTTAAATTTAACGTCTCTTTGGGGAGCACTACATTTTCTAAAGTCAGGTGTGCTGTTCAAGACTGTACCCAAATAATTTAAAATGGAAGTACGTGAATAGTGTACTTAACGATGTTAGGCGCCCACCTTAGAAGTCGTGTGTGGTAGCTTGCCTGCTGTGCACAGTGCGGGGGAGAGGGGAGACCTGATCGAGCACCACTGCTGAAGCTTACCTGTGCCTCTTGCTAAGGTATCTCACATCTGTGGACCTGCATTTCCTTTTCTCTAGAATGAGGGTGAGGGAGTAGATGATCTATGTTAAGGACCATCGCGGCTCTATTCTAATTTATGCTGAGAGAAAACAAAGGAAGGACATTAACGTCAGCAAGCATGGGGCCTCTTGGCTGTTGTTTTGGCTATATTCCACATGTGGTGGGGTGCCAAAAACCAGCTCTTCACACTTTTAGTTCATATCAAACACGTTGTCAGCTAAAATCCCAAGACTTGACTACTTTCGCAAGTATAAATTATTAGTCTAAGGTCTGCCCTGTAAATTCACGGATTGACAACTTTTTGGAGAATAAATGTTTTGGTCTCAGTATATCCTTCAGTGGCTTCCTATATCACGTGAGATATATATTCTGTATGTTTTAGTAAGAAATGTGGTTTAGATTCAATACCTAATGGGGTGAGATTCAATACCTAATGGGCAGGTGCTGCTGGTGGAATTGTAAACCTTTCTAGTTATCAGTTTGGCAAAACAATACCAAAAGCCCTAAAAACGCTTACACCCTTTGACTTAGTAATTCCCCATCTAGGAATCTACCATCTCCTTTTTTTTTTTTAATGTTTTAATTATAAAAATGAAATTAGCTCTCAGAAAAAGAAGAAAAAATAGTGTTTTACTCTTAACACTAATGATCTGTAAAAGCTGTGCTTCTGAGATGTTTTTATAGTGGTTTCTAGTTTTTCCACACTCTTTTCCCAAAGTTTTTCAGTCCGTTGGCCAGGTATTTGAGTGTTTATCACCATGTAACCCTGGTAATACAATATTTTCTCCATGTATGTACAGCACCGGCAGGCCCACCAGTTGGAGTAAAAGTGACGTTGATAGAAGATGACACTGCTCTTGTTTCTTGGAAACCCCCTGATGGCCCAGAGACCGTGGTGACGCGCTATACCATCTTGTACGCGTCCAGGAAGGCCTGGATTGCAGGAGAGTGGCAGGTCCTACACCGAGAAGGTAATGATCATAAGTTATCAAAGAGGATGAAATGTAAGATTATTGATGATAAGGAAACAAACAGAAAGAAGGATCTAGAGTTTGTTCTGAATTTATATTTATGAAGTAACATTATAAAAGATTTGGGTTTTATTCACAGAGCACTGGGGAACCATCAGGATATTTTAAGCATGAGCCTATGATATACATTCTGGAAAGATCACTCTTGACTATTGTGATTAGAACGGGTTTGGTGCAGGAGGGATGGATCAGAGTAATGTAGAGAATAGGAGGCGACTGTAGTGGTCCAGACTATAAGCCTGAATTAGGATACCGAGGATTGAGATGGGAAGGAGAGGATGGTCAAAGGATAGTAGCTTAAGTAGAGAAAGAATGGGGCAAGGAAAGAAGATCCGTTATAGTTGACTACTAGATATCCAGTGTTGGTGTGTCTTACACTGGAGTAGCAAATGCTGGAAGATCTGGTTTAAGCTAGCAGACCTTTTTACTAAAATGGTCCACGTACAAATAAATTGGTCCATGTGAATATCAGGGTCCCACTGAAGTACAGGGAAAAGCTGACTGGGGCATAAGAACACTGAATTTACTTTTTTAACACTAATTTTTTTTTTTTTTTTGCTAAGAAAAACAGTTCTAAAATTTTTAACATTCTTACTGCATGCTTTTATCATTATATCCTTTTTACATTTTTGAATCTTCCATTTGGGCAAGTCCCACATGCCAGTTTTTAGATGGGCCATCACATAAATAGTAAAGTTTCATTATTTTGGCACGTTCTTAATTCAGACACGTATTGCTAAGCAATTAAAAGCTTGAGAAGGATTTCAAGAAGGAAATTTGTTGGCCATCTGCATATTCTAAGCACTTTTACAGTACTGAGCATTTGTACGTACTTTTTACCTTTTAAAGGGAATACTTACCTACTTAGGATAAACTTTAAAGACACTTACGTGGATGTAGTATAAAACTCTATGCAGTTGTAAAACAAATCAATGGTGACTGTCGTGGGAATCTTAATAGTCATATATTCATATTTTTCATTATGCAGAAGCCCCACTAAGTAATGCTTTCCCAGTCACTGAGGAGACTTGAAAGTCATAAGTACTTGCCAGCAATACAATTTTATATTTGTGTCCATTATCTATTGCTACCTAACAAACCACTTTATAAATTAGCCATCCTATTTTCTCACAGTTCTGTGAGTCAGCAATTTGGACTGGGATCAGCTGGGCACTTCTCCTGGTCCCTCCTGAGGTCACTCATGAGACTGAAATCATCTCCTGGTTGCAACAGAGTGTGAGTAGCTCAAAAACAGCAAGAGAGAGTTCCAAAGTCAGGAAGAGAGGGAGGGAGCTGCACGTACAATGCTTTGCGAGCCTCTGCTTGTAGCACATTTGCTGATGTCCCACTGGGCAAAGCAAATCAGGTAGGCAAGACCAGAATTGGTGCAGGAGAGGACTGCCCATGGGTGTGGAGAGATGGAGGTACAATTTATTTGGAGCTAGTAGTCTTACAGACTACCCCACTATTCTTAAAATGTACAACTCAAGTTTTAGTTAATTCCAAAATGACTTATTGACACATTTGACCCTGACTAACCTGATTTATCCCATGAGCACTTCTTCCCTTTATCTCTTTATTTGTACCTGCCTAAAAAGAAACTGTATTTTGTTTTGGTTCCTTTTAATGCATTCATTTGCCGGTTTCAGACAAGGAACAAAAAACATTTATCCTCATCCATGACCCAATAGTGAAATGGATTGTAATTGCAGGATTTACACCTATATAAAACTTTCTAACTATATAATCATGCATGGGAGAAAAAAAATCTTTTTGCCATTATCTGACTTTTGTGATTTTAAGAAAAATTCTCAGCAAAAAGCTATACCATCTTGTACGTGTCCTTTTTTATAGCTAATGCTAATATTTCAGAGGACAAAATAAACAATACAGTTAAAAAACAGTTGAGGTTTTTTTTTTTTTTGAGCGCAAAAAACATGAAGGGTTTGAGTCACCCACTTTTATTTTTATTTTTTAAGATTTTATGTCTAAGTAATCTCTGTACCCAATGTGGGGCTTGAACTCACAACCCCGAAATCAAAAGTTGCACGCTCCACCGACTGAGCCAGCCAGGCGCTCCTTGAGTCGCCCACTTTTAAACCAAAAGCAAAAAATACATCATGGCATTTGAAGAAAAAAAAAATATATATAAAATGTTCTTTAATGTCTAATTATGGCAACTTTTGGAAAAGGTGAAAGTGTAGAAAAAGATGAGGAAAGAAGAAGAGGGAGAAAATCAGTATTTCCTATGTTTCCACTAATCTTCTATACATGTTTATACATATTTACATATATAATTAATTCCCATATTTATTGCCAAGTGGAATAAGAGTTTTTCATTAGTGAAAGCATTTTTAAAATGTTCCTGATGACCAGATAATATTTGTGGCTAAAAGTGTACATGGTAAAATGGTTGAGCAGAAATGTGATATGAACTTATACTTGTGTGTAAGTTAAAGTGAATCAGAAATTAACAGCCTTTACCTTCCTGATACACAGTAAATCAGCACAAAGTAGCCAATTATTTCAAAATCTAAGAGACACTATAGGAAACCATGCCCTAGATATAGCAGTTCCTGAACTCTGTTCCCCATAGCATGAGTTTCTTACAAATTGTACAGATGATCCTTCTTCCAAAAAAAAAAAAAAGTTATACGACTAAATAAATTTAGCCTAAATAAATATGCCATTTCCTCCTATTAGAGATACACATTGGAAATTAAAGTCCTTCAATAAAGGAATTTAATTCCACATTCACCAAGTCAATCAGAATACCAATAGTAGGAACACATTGATTTATTAAATGAATTATTGAGTGATTACTGTGTGACAGGCTCGCTCTTAGGCATTGGCAGTACCACAGTGAACAAAACAATGTTCTTTCCCCCATTGAATCTCCAGTGACACACAAACAAATATATAGATATTCAGGTAGTGTTATAAGTGGTATTAAGAAAGCTGCAATGGGAGGGAGGAGACAGAGTGATGGAGGTAGTAAGGTTAAGTCCTTTTGGAAGCAATGACACTTAAGCAGAGCCATGTGAATATTGGAGGAAATGCAAAGGCCCTGAGACAAAAGCATGCTTGGCATGTTGGAGGAACAACAAGAAGACCAGGGAGGCTAGAATGAGGGGAAGAGCAGGTAGTAGGAAATCAGGGCGGAAGAAACCAAGGGAAGACTTTGTAGACCACAGATTTTATTCTAAGAGAGATGAAAGGCATTGGAGACTTTTGATCAGATTTACATTTTAAAAGGATTACTTCGTCAACCACCTGAAAAACTGATTACAAGCTGGTAAGTGTAGAAGTTGAGAGACCCCTGAATATACAGGTGTCCACCTGAGAGTTAGTGGGCAGTTCGGACAGGGGTGATAACGAGGAAGGTAATAAGAACTATTAGAACACAATTTGAAAGGACAGCCTATGAGGTTTGCTGCAAATTGATGAGGAGTGTAAGGAAAAAAAGAAGCGAAATTGATGGGGGAAATCAAAGGTTTGGTTTTTAACATGTTAAATTTGAAATGCATCCTAGATGTCCAAGTAGAGAGGTTGATTAAGCAGTGGGTGGTAGGGTTAAGTTCATGGGAGAGGTATGGAAAGGTACACTAGTGGTATAACTAAGTACGTGATTTTCAACACTGTGGAACTGGGAAACAATCACTTAGAGAGTGTAGACAGAAGTGAGTTTGGGGACTGCATTCTGGAGCACTTCTCCAACCTCAAAATCTTACCCTGTAGGCTCTTTTATCCTAAAAGAACACTCCTTTGGCACAAATAGCTCAAATTTTAATATAAGTCCAGTTGGCATTTACTGGGAATTATCTTGTACACACATTATGCCAACCACCTTAAACTGTTCAAATACGAAGAAAATTTCTGTCCTCCAGAAGGGAAAGAAGGGCGGGTCAGAGGTGCAGAAGAAGACTCACTTTCATTGAGTATATACACTTAGGTCGGAGACTTGCCAGTGGTAGTTTATTTAATCCTTTCTAATAACTATATGAGGTGGGAATTATTGCCCCCATGAGGAAATTAAAGCTCAGTAATGTGCCCCAAGTCACAAATTACTTCGTTGGTAGCGTGCCAGCATTTGATCAACATTGATCCAACACTGAGGCTATTGCACCGTCTGGTTTCTGAAACTCCTAAAATAGAGAAAGATTCAGACACACACGAAAGGCAGTGGACTGGCGTAATCACACTAATTGAGATTGAGATAGTGTGCTGAGAGAGTAGAAGGACAGGAAGATCACTTTAATATTTAGGAACTGCTTTGAGTGAACTGCTTTTTTCCTCCTAGAGGAGCCAGAATGTTAGTTTCCTTTTGTATGTGAAGGAGGACTCTTTGTGGAAGGAAGGGAGCACTTGCACGCGTCTACACAGCTCATCTGCTTATAAAACTTGAATTAAATGAAAAAACTTTTCGGGGCACCTTAGTAGGCTCATCGGTTAGGCATCTGCCTTCGGCTTGGGTCGTGATCTTGGGGTTCTGGCATGGAGCCCCATGTCCTCGTGCTCTCTGCTCAGTGGGGAGTCTGCTTCTCCCTCTCCCTCTCCCTCTGTGCTCGCTCACTCTCAAATAAATAAATAAAATCTTTAAAAAAAAATGGAAAGACTTTTAATTTCAGATAGGGACTGGTTTTTGCCAAGTATTTTAAAAAATTAAATGTGAAGTATTCTGTGCTAAAATGGAAACTGTTTATATGTCTCTTGTGAAGAAATTTAAATGTTCTTCCTTCTAGTTAACTGTAACACGTCACAGTACAGCTTTGGTTTTTATTCACCTGTCTGAGAACATGGTAACAGTAGAAAGTCTCTTCCTGATTCTAAATAAGGGTCAGTTTGTTTATTTAACAGTTGTGTACTCAAGTAGCTCACACTTTCTTCAGGCCAAGCCGAAACCAGAGAACATGAAAACAAGCCATGTTCAGCCCTCGCGTAGCTGCTTGGTTGAACTGCCTCACACCATGTGACCTCAGGGGTGGCCTCTGAATCATGACCTGAGCTCTGAGATCACCCCACATTTCACTTGTATACTGAAATATACACTAGCAAGTGTAAGAGAATAGTCTGGTCTGGCCTGGAGGTGCCTGCTACAAGCTATCATAGGTTCTTCAAAGCTATTGTAAGGATGCTCTGAGTCGGGGGAAAGGTGAGATGACATCACCTGAGGGAAGCTAGGTTCCATGTGAATATTGACTCACAAATACAGTCCGTGCTGGAACAACTTTGTGGTTGAATTTGTTACACCCGCGTTCTTAACGTGAGAGTTCATCCCTAGGATGGGAGTCCCTTTTGTAAGAAAATACTTCAGGGCCGTGGCAGAACAAGAGCAGAAAGACCCCTCAAGCATTAGCAGCACACACATAGGAATCCTTCTTAGCCATCATGCCAACAGAGAAAATGCCTTTGATACCAAATATCATATACAAATTCAAGAGATGGTGACTTTGGAGAGAAGTAGATGCTGGCGGGTTACTGGAGGAAGTTTTGATAGTTAACCTGAGGTTGAGGTCTTCAACACTCTGAGGTTCCTCTATAACTTTAGCATTTTCCTTCCTGTTTATTTCCAAGAAATTTTAGATAATGGTTGGGTGAACGGGAAATATATTCACACTTTTAAAAACAATTGTTTCTAATTTAAGAGCAGGATCATCTGTCACAATGATTACCATAAGTAGTTTAACCATTTCTTTTTTTTTTTTCAGTTTTATTTTTTTTTAGTAATCTCTTCACCCAGTGTGGGGCTCACACTCACAACCCCAAGATTAAGAGTCCCATGTTCTACCAACTGAGCCAGCCAGGTGCCCCTGAACATTTCTAAAAGAAAAAAAGCCTTTCACATTGGATTTAGAAAATCTAATTATAACTGTTGAATCTGGGTTCATTATACCGTTCTCTCTCCACCTACGTTTGAAATATTCCGTTCTAAAATGTTTTTAATGCTCTTTGTATCCATACCTATGTAAAGCAGTGTGTGTGTGTGTGTGTTTGTGTGTGTGTGTGTGTGTGTGTGTATAAATAAAATTTGGGGGTAAAAAACATTAGATACAAATGTAAACAAAGATATCTATTACTTTAAAACACAGAGAAGGATTATATAGAGGCAATGTGCATGGTACAAAGTTAAGTGAAAACTCTAAAATATAAAAAATGCATATAGTAAATATATACCCACACATGTACAGTGCACATACCCGCATGTGTGCGCACGCACACACACACACACACAAATATTCCGATATGTTAACAAAGGGAGATTAGATTCTCATCTTATTATATCTGTGTGTGGATTCCAAATGTTCTGCAATGAGCATGGTGTTACTTTTATAATCAGAAAAATATCTGTTAAATAAAGGGCCATGATGGTGTGTTTGAAAGAATGAATAAAAGATAAATTTAAGGTTTACTTAATTTGTAATTGATCTATTTATAGGGGCAATAACCATGGCTTTGTTAGAAAACCTGGTGGCAGGAAACGTGTACATTGTCAAGATATCCGCATCCAATGAGGTGGGAGAAGGACCCTTTTCAAATTCTGTGGAGCTGGCAGTCCTTCCAAAGGAAACCTCTGAATCTAATCAGAGGCCCAAGCGTTTGGATTCTGCTGATGCCAAAGGTCTGTATGCCGCCACAGTCACTGGTTTTTCTTAAGAACGTACAGTGTTTCTTCAGCCTCCTGCACTTTATCTCTTCTCCTCCCGCAGCTGTATCCCTGCACTTGGTCTCTTGAATTGCTGGTACCATTCTTTTGCTGGGGAATTACAGGCTCCTCCCTGCACTCCCCAGGGAGACAGACTTACCTCCCAGTCAGCTGCCCTTTTCAGACCACTGCGTCCCAGCTACTCCTCTTCCCAGCCGGGCCCCCACCAACACAGATGGGAGGAGGTTTCACGGAAATAAACAGCCGCGCGGGTTGCGGTGTTCGAGCTGAGAGCATGGTTTTCATTAAGAGTTGTTACCGCGGAAAAACAGCCCTTCCGGAGAGAAAGTTGTTTCTCTCCAGAAGAGCAACTGGAAGAAGTGTCTTTAAAGAGTCACCCTCACTCTAGGGTAACTGTCCTGCCCCAAAGGAAGCCAACCCCCGCCCGGCCTGTGGGTACAGGACAAGACACCTTCTTTTCCTCCTTTTTGGGAGAGTGCGCCTGTGGAGGGCGATGGGGAGCTCCTCAGAGGATAGTCATTCAGTGCCTCTGTGTGTGTGGGGAGGGGGGTCGAGAGAAGAGAGAAACAGGGAAGGAGAAAGAAAAAGAGAAAGGGTAGGTTTAAGCATTGGAGGGACATAGTGGTGGTAGCTCCCTTATCACGGGAAAAGGAGAGCAAGGCTCATACTCACTTCTCCAGTACCTGCTACTCAGAGTGTCTAGGGACCAGCAGCATGAGTATTACCCAAGAGCTTGTTGATGTGCCGAATCACGGACCCCACCCCAGACATAGTGAATCAGATCTGTATTTTAACATATCCCCTAGTGATTGTGTGCGCATTAAAGTTTGAGGAGCACTGCTATGTAAATGCAGATATGGACAAGGGAAACTCACCTTTAATATACAGATCTGCTATTAAGTTAACCTGACATGAAAGCTACCCTTTGGTTCAAGAAACGTCTATGCTTTGTGCCTTTTAGCATTATAAGTTATTAACTGATGTTCATGTTTGATATAATAATATGGTCTTTAGAACTCGTATTTGGAATCTTCAGTATGGGAATATAAACTGATCTTTGAGATCACTGATAAAAAGAGTAACAGGTGTCTTTTTTGCTTAGACACAGATACTGTCAAAAATTTTCCTAGGAGAGGGGCGCCTGGGTGGCACAGTGGTTAAGCGTCTGCCTTCGGCTCAGGGTGTGATCCGGTGTTATGGGATCGAGTCCCACATCAGGCTCCTCTGCTATGAGCCTGCTTCTTCCTCTCCCACTCCCCCTGCTTGTGTTCCCTCTCTCGCTGGCTGTCTCTATCTCTGTTGAATAAATGAAATAAAATCTTTAAAAAAAAAAAAAGGAAAAAAAATTTCCTAGGAGAGGAAGAAAAATTATAGAAAAGCAAATAGCTATCTTAGAATTATAATAAATGGAATCATTTATTTTTCTGATTGATACTGAGTAAATGTGTTTCTGCTTCTAGTTTATTCAGGCTATTACCATCTGGACCAAAAATCAATGACTGGCATTGCTGTAGGCGTTGGCATAGCCTTGACCTGCATCCTCGTCTGTGTTCTCATCTTGATATACCGAAGTAAAGCCAGGTGTGTTTCCATTGCTAGACATGTCGAGGTGGTTAAAAAACATTTATGTTACAGTAACTGCAAGAAGCAAATTGAAACCAAGTGCCTTCTAGAGTAACTGGGATTTTCCACTTTAAAATAATGTTACTTGAGTTCTTAATTGCTATAGAGATGTGCTCACTTTGGAAGGAGATTTTTTTTTTTTTTTGCCATTTGAAAAAATTACTGTGCCAATAAAATGTTCTTAAATGAGGCCCTAGTTTCATTTCCTTTTTATTTTGAGAAGTACAAAGTATATCCTCTGGTTTCTTTTTAAAAACGGCACACTTAGTCTAATGTATATGCCGATTGAGGAGATTCCTTACTGTCTGGGATATTTTCATATCTAAGTAGCCTGCCATTGAGAGCTCCTCCCTTATTTCCATAGGACATATGTTCGGGATTCTCCAGACATGGGGTTAAAATAAATGTGGTAACTAGGGATTTGTTCTCTGTAAACTCTGTTAGGCAATCTCATTTGTAGTTTGACTTTGGCTAAATTCTCAGCATTCAGTAAGTTTGTCTGTTTCTAACCTTTTGTATTTTGGCGTTTGCTTTCGCTTATTTTAAGGTTCTTTCTTGTATTTAAAAAAATCAAAGTCAGATACACATTATTTTTGGATAATCCTTATTGCTAGGCTCCCTCCATTAGCATTGACTATCAGGATTTACTCTTTATGTATGGTACGTGTGTATAAAAACACACTCAGAAAACATATGTTAAAGAAAGAATTCTAATACCTTTCTGTATATTTAACTGGCTTTGTTTTGCAGTACAAGTTTCTCACTCGAATATTGTTATAAAATCCATACAAAAAACCCTTTATGTATATTGATTGTTCTAGTGATTGTTCTAGTAAATCTTGCAGAAGTGCTACTGTAAATTTGCCGTCCTCAACTGGCAAGTGAATTGTTACGCTAGTGTGACAGGCAGACCTGAAAGAGAACGTGTAAATTTTAAAATGATAATTTCTGCCTAAATTTGAAATAATCAACAGTAATAAATAACAGTACTTTGTAAATATTAAGGTTTTTATTAAGTGTAAAAAATAAATTTATGTAAGCAGATATTGGGGCAAAAAGAAAGACAGTTCCTAAAATCATAAAAGTTTGCAGCAGTGAGTTTGAGGTAAAAATCGAATACTCCGTTTCTAAAGATATTCGAGAAATAAGCATTGAAGACCTCCACTTTTTGCAAAGTTGTGATTATAGGCCAAATTTGGTACATCCGTCCAGATCTCCTATGAAATTGGAAGACTTCCTTTTCTTGCAATATTTCAGGAAATCATCTGCTTCCAAGACTGCACAGAATGGCACTCAACAATTATCTCGTGCTAGTGCCTCCCTAGCCAGTGGAAATGAAGCAGGAAAGAACCTGGGAGGAGCTGTAGACAATGAAGACTCCTTAATGCCAATGATAATGCCAAACAACTTCATTGATGCGAAGGTACTCTGAGCTGAGATACTGATTTGCCGTGTAACCCTTCCCTCCATTCATCTTCCCTTGATGCGTGAAATTTGCTTACTAAAAAAAATCATATGTTGAACACATTATATCCATAGTCTCCTTGATGAAATATAAAACAGTTTCACCCAGAGCCTTCCTTACACAAAATATATGGGGAGAAGAAGATAGGGATGGATAAAAGATAAAGGAATAAAAGTTTAAAGAGATAGAGGGAAAAAATGAGGAAACAGCATAAATTCAATTAGTTGGGATTATATGGAGCTAACATGTTTTAGATAAGGACACAGGGTCATTAGTCTATATTTACTGTAATTTGGACTGCCCTGTATTTACTTGGCTGGCAACTTTTTTATTAATCCATTTCTATACTTTGGTTGATTTTTTTAACGGCCTTGGACATTAGAACATTCCAGGTATCAACTGTATTTTTAAAAATACGGAGTATCTAAGTAGATGTCTCAAGATCCTTCCCTTTACGGCCTGAGGAAGTTGGATATAATAAAGAAGTGTCATTGGAGGATGTTACTTCATGTCCTTTCCACTATATGTAATAATAGGACAGTGATAAGCATTAGGAACACCAACCGAAAATTATTTTTAGTCACATTGCAACATTAGATAGTGTGCATTATTATAATAGCTCTCGTAACCAATGCAGTATAAATCAGGCCTCCACAAACCATAGGCCCGCCCAGGCCAGCCCATAGCCTGTTTTTTGTATGAGCTAAGAATGTTTTTCACTTTTTTAAAGGGTAATTAATAGAAAGGAAAAAAAAATAGAAGAAATTGAGACAGAGGCCATAAGAGGCCTGCAAAATCTAAAATATTTATTATCTGGCTCAACAAATCCTGGTCTAAATTCTTCTTCCCAACCCCTTCCTGAAACTTAGAATAACAGAAATACAACAAAATTTCAGGAAGTTTTGATATTAAATTTTTTAAAGACTTTATTTGTCAGAGAGAAAGAGAGCACAAGCATGGGGAGTGGCAGGCAGAGGGAGAAGAGGCTCCCCTCTGAGCAAGGAGCAGATGTGGGACTTGATCCTGGGACCCTGGGATCATGACCTGAGCCGAAGGCAGATGCTTAACCGACTTAGCCACCCAGATGTCCCTGACATTAAATTTAATACAATTATATTTAACAGATGTAATCTCAAATCTAGCACAGGGCTATGTACTATATATATTATGAGTAAATAATAATGACTTGATTTTTGTTACTCTTGTTGTCTTTTTTGTTTGCAACTTAATTTAGCTTTTATTTTCTGGCACAAATGTAAGCCATTCAACTTATTTCCAATTAATCTAGAACACTGGAAACCGGAACTTCTAAATAAGCATAAAAAGTACTAAAACACATTGGGGTTCTCTTAGTCCTAACTTGGAACTGAGCATGAGAAAGGATTGAGGAGAAGTGGCATGGGGAGGAAGACATGGAAAAAAAGAGAATCTTAAGTGAAAAGAAGCCTTTCAGAGTGGGGGCCTATATGAAGCAAAGAAGCCAAGCCAGATCTCTCTGTTCCTTCGGCTTAGCCTAAGAGCTGATCCTCCATTTATTTACATTTTGTTGAGCATATGTGGGCCCAGGGTTTTTTCTTCCCAACTGCTTTTTCAGTTTTTCAGATACGTGGAAAGATTGAAAGAGTAATGTAATGAATGCACAAATAATTGTCAATATCTTGCCATGCTTCTCTATTTCTACGTATTTGTGTGTGCTGTAACATTTGGAAGTAATTTTTGGAACTATTACACTTCACCCCAAATACTTCAAGAATAAACCTATTACGTCTTTTTGATCACTGACAAATACCCTGAATTTGTGGTGTGCTGCTTGTGGAAATAAAGAAATAGTGATGTCCCTGACAGCTTTTTCTTTTAACATTTAAAAATGTTGTGTACTACTTGTAATAAACCGAAATCTGTAGTATTTACATTTTCTCCTTTTATTTCTCCAGGGAGGAACTGACCTGATAATTAATAGCTATGGTCCTATAATTAAAAACAACTCTAAGAAAAAATGGCTTTTTTTCCAAGATTCTAAGAAGATAAAAGTTGAACAGGTAACCCACCTAAATGAGAAAAAATTTTGGTAACCCATGGTGTCATGAATTGATAATTAAAAAGAGAGGGAAATGTAAATGAATGCCTTAATTTGCTTGTTCTGTCTGGATATGATTTTATTAATTTGGGGCACAACTATGCAAATCCATGGTGCGTGATCACTGAAGTGGCGGTTGGAATAGTAAGCAGAGCTGTGGTTTTCAGCTGGGAATGGGGGGCTGTGGGGGAAGGGATCTGGCAAGAGTATGCATCAAAATTCACTGAGGAAGCCTTTGGACACTTCGCTTGCCCCGGTCATTCTGAGGTGTTGCCACGCGGGTGGGGAACTCCTGACCTAGATCATCTCTTCGTGATGATGGCCTTTCACCCATGTCCTTGAACAGATTACTATCTCAGAATATATAGACTACGTAAAACCGTATTTATGATTTTTCAAGAGCACTCCCCCGTCACTGACAGTGTTTTATGTATTTTTGCCTAGCCTCAAAGAAGATTTACTCAAGCGGTGTGTTTTTACCAGCCAGGCACTACTGTGTTGATCAGTGATGAAGACTCCCCCAGCTCCCCAGGGCAGCCGGCCAGCTTCCCGAGACCCTTTGGTGTTGCTGCTGATGCTGAGCACTCAGCAAATAGTGAAGGCAGCCACGAGACTGGGGATTCTGGAAGGTTCTCCCACGAGTCCAATGATGAGATACACCTGTCCTCAGTCATAAGCACCACACCCCTGACCTCCAGTTCCTTCACCGGCAGTGATTCAGGTGGGGATCCCTCAGTGAGGAAGTGTGAAGACCCAGCCATGCCGCCGGATGCCCAGCAAACTTCCTCTTCAGTTCTGCAGCCACCGTCAGCCATGCTGCATTTTGATAAAAATGATTTTCCAATCTAGACAGCCATGGTCAGGTTTTCTCACCTTTAAGTCTGTTCGAAGGACAATGAACAGGGAGCCAAAGCCTTTTGTGAAAATCTTGATGTCTTATTGGGTATCTCAGCCTTTTTTTTTTTTGAATGTGTTTTGTTTTTTGTTTTTAAACTCACATATTTTGAATGTTTCATTGTCAGCAATGTGAAAAGACAGTCAAGATATTTGACTGGATTATAAAATAAATCACTGGAGCAAAGGGAAGGCTTTCGGAAGCCCCTTTGCTGACTATCTACCTCAGTTTGCCAGGTGGCAAACTCAGAAGACAACTTTGTTACCTCGTTTATTGTGATAGTTTATCTCTGCTCCATAACCAATGATACTTCCTAGTAGCCTTTTGTTTCATTGCTGTATGTGTGGTGTGTGTGATCAAAGGAGTCATATAGGTATATGAGTAAGAATGTTTATCTGAAGCTCTGATTTTTTTTTAAAGGAAACTGTGACATCTGCATGGTTTGGAGAATGTAATACCTCAGCCGTGAGGACTGTCCAACCCCTGAGAAGAGAAAAAGTGGGACTGTTGATTTTAACGAATGACCGAAACAAAAAAAGTGTCTCTCTTTTGAGAACAGAACTATTCAGTAGCATATAGGGAATACTGTGGCTTCAAGGGCCTTTCTGTTTTGGGCATTAGAGTCTGAGTGCTTGGCCTGCTATACCCCAAACCTCAGGTGCCTAGAGCCGTGCCTTTCCTACCTTCCCCTTTGCCTGACGGTCAGCCAAAGGCTGCGCTGTCTAGTTTGCAAAGCATCCTCACCGTTTCCAGAATTTGCAAAACTCCATGCAGAAAACAGATTTTTAAAGAGAATCGGTTAGACTTTTTGTTTTTTAATCCCACCATGACTTAAAAAAAAAAAAAAGGGTAAAGAAATTTCATAAAATATTAAGAATAAAGATAAATGCAACAGTAGACCATAAAATGAACTGGACGTTATCATGGTAACAGTGCCTTCCATTATGTATTATGAAATTCTTTGCCTTATACATTTTTAATATTCATGAAATTGTTCAGGATAGGAGTACAGAAAGTTGCCTTAAGAGTTTCTTGGATTTTGTCAATAACTATTTTGATGTATGGTATCTTATCAAAGCATTTTAGTTTGTTTTCATGCAGGTTTGGTTTAGGGATAAGTATTCAGAGCTCTACCACCTTGCTTGTATTTTCTTGAATTCTTAAGAGAATTTGGTACTCTATTTAATCTTCTTTCTGTGTCAATGCTGTGAATGAGGAGTGCTAACTCCAGGAGTGAGTTAATCCTCTTGCTGGTTTGAAATCAGCAAACTGTTTACTCAGCCACATAGAAGAGGCCTTCTTTCAGTCCTAAGACAGTTACCTACTAGGTACCCAGCAGTGGAAGAGGAAAAAGAATTAAACACATGGTGTAGAGAGGGGGCCGCATATTTTTTTGTAAGTATTTCTTCACATTATCTGGAAATGACTTCTGAGCCTTGTTTTGAAAAGAATCTTAATGGGTTTCCCCTTGAAGCCTTTGGTTTACGGGTGGGGGGAGGGGTAGGGAGGTTATGCTAAATGATGTTCTAAAATCGAAAGACTATTATTGGGTAATAATCCTACCGCCATCATCTCCTATCCCAGTGTTTGATGATGCCTCTCTTAGTGTTTCTTAATCTGTAGTTTTGTGCCAAACTGGATGTGTTCAGAAGCAGACCAACATGAAGTGCCAGCAACCACTTCTGAACTAAATTCAAAGTCCCCATTTAGTTATCTAAGTATGGGCTTCATGGCAAAACAAAAAAAGCAGAGCTTTAGGTGAACAATCTGAGGCAAGGAAACTTGCTGCCCCTGCCTTTATAGCTCCTGTTTTATACTACCTCCTTTTAAAGTTATTCTAGTGTTATTTTTTTCCTGTACTCAGGGAACATTTTGTTACTTTTAAGCTGCCTCATGCAAGCATGGGCAAACTGACAGGGTATGGTGTCTTTTGGTTCGTAAGTAGTTTTGTGGGGCCAACTTTTATCAGCATCCCAAATTAAGGAATACAAGGAGTTTGTTTTATTTTTTAAACTTTTCATTAAAAGGCAGATAAAATCTAAAGTTGAAACATCATCCATCATGGTTATGGAAGATGTGTCCAGGACTGAATGAATTTGAATCATTTTAAAAGCCTAAAAAGATGATCTGAAAGTCCTTGAGGAAAGTATTTTGTTTGTTTGTTTTTTGGTTTTTGTTTTTTGTTTTGATGAATAGGCCCATAGTTATTGTAGATCTTTAGCCTATAACTGTTTGCTAATTATTTACCAGTACATTTTTACTTTTTCACCTTTTCATTTTGTTCTTATACAGATTTTTTTCATAATAATCCTGTTACCAAAGAATTTTCAGTAGAAAGTAAAAATCTGACTATAATTTCCCCCCAAAATTGAATTAACTAGAAACATCTATAGGTATGAAGCTTATATAAGTAGTTACTAACCCAAAATAATAGGGTTTATATTGATTGTTGTAGTTAAATAGACTAGTAATTTCAACTACCTTATTGTTACCAGAGCATTTAAAATAAGTTCTTTACCAGCAGATAGTTCCAAAGAATTTCAAGTGTAATTTTTTTTCTTCAGCAAGTAAATCTTCATATACAGTATTAGAGTAAAGTATTTTTAAATTGTTGAAACTACTTGTTGGAGAGAAAAAAAAAAAATCTTTTCACCAAAGATAAATATTTTGGTCTCATTGAATAAGATGTTTAGTATACACCAAAGACTTCTTTTTACTTGGCCAAAGCTAGCTTCTTTGAAGTCTTAAGTATGAAACTGTAACTAAAATGTGAAGGTTCTCATTTATCTCTCATAGTGGTGTCACTTCATGGTATTTCATTCCAATGGGGTTAATATGCAAATGGTAACTATTTTCTTTTCCAAAGACTTATTTGCTGTAAGTACTGATACACGCATGCATTTTATGCCAAATATTACAAGATACTGCTCATCAGTATTTTCATACCAAAGACCATTAAAATATATAGATTAGCCTTTAAGTAAGTAAAGATGAGCAGATTTGAAATAAATTTATTTAGAGGCTAATAGGAATCTAGCTTTAGTAGCAAAAGATATCAAAGGGCTAAGTTTACATAATTAAAAGCAATACAATTTTGTTGGTATTTATCAGTGTTTTTATTCAAGTACTTTTTGTCAGCGAATTATAAAAAAACCAAAGATATTTAAGGTTACCTCCGCATATAGACAAATTTAGTTATACATTAAACTCTTGTTTCTTGTTTTTATGTCAACCAACCTTGTCTCTCCAGAACCCAGTCTGTATCCAAACAGCATACATAGGACTTTCCATCAAATCTGCTGATTCAGCCACAGGATGTTTTTGCCAAATGATGTGATTACTTTCCTAAGCATCTTGAGTGAGAGATGTCAACAAATCTCAGTTTTTCCATTCCAGAGCATATAGCAACCCCTGAATTAGCCTGTGCAGTCTTCCTCCTGCTTAAAGCATTACCTGGTCAACTCAGAAGGCTTAAGGCAGTTCCGAAATAATAGTGACGTTGTCATCTCTGGGGAGCAGTGGCGCATAGTGGGCAAACAAATCATACCACTGTTTAAGTGGGCTATGCTTCGACCGATGTGCTCTTTCAAGTGTCCATCAGTTGAAATATTTGAATTGCATCAAGGGACCCTAGTGTTTCAAACTTTAGGGGGAACCTTGGGTGAAACTATAATCTTTTTTATGAAATCTGGGGTTTTATATTTTGATTAGCCTAAAAGTAAGGACACAGCTTTATCCACGAAGTAGCTTTTAAAAGAATCGGCTTTGACACACCAGGGAAATTCGATCCTCAGTGAAATGCCTTTTATTTGTCTTTGCTTCAAACAAGAGCACTGCCAACATTGGGAACAATGACAGTTGATTTGCATTAGTTTGTCTTGACTTTGTTAAGGACTTCTGCCAGAAACGCTCATGCTGACTACTCCGGATCACTGGTCAAGTCCATTAACGGGACACCTTTGAAGAGTGTCCCAAAAAGATGGAATTGAAAGGATGGGTTTTGTTTTGTTTTTAATGCAAGAATATCCAGATGTGGTTCTATTTCAGTGGTGGCTGTAGTGATTCACGTGTATGTTTCTCTTTCATTGAATGTAAATTTTTAATACGGAATGTAAAAAGTTTCAGTTACATGGAAAAAGTCATGATCTTTCTAAGACTAAACATGTATTTTGTAAACTGTGTTCCTGACAATTTGCCCCATGGATCTCTGGTAAAATTGCTTTGGTTTAATAGAATAATCTTTGTGGGCTGTGAGCACAGAGTAGAGGGTTCTGGAGACTACCATATACAACTAATTGTCTACTTGTGACTTTTATTGATGTTTAGAAGAACATATACATAGAATTCTGTGTTAAGTTGATTTATGCTCAGGACATAAGACCACAGGCTAATGCAATGTGTATGTTTGCAGGCTTTAATCTTCTCAGGCAGTTTCCCTTTTTAAGCCTTTGAAGGTGTTTAGGATTATGACAGTCTTGCATTTTTATCAGACAGATGCTGTATCTTCTTCATGCTTCTGTAACAAATTACCACAATCTTGATGGCCTTAAAACAAACAGATTATTACCTTACACTTCTGTAGGTGGCAAGTCTGACACAGGTCTCACTGGGATAAAATCAATGTCTGTTTCCTTGTTTTTTTTTTCTGGCTTGTAGAGGCTGTGGACTCTTCGCTCTGTCTTCAACGCCAGCAGCGTAGCGTCACTGTGACTCTGGTTCCGTCATTTGTCTCTTTTTCTGACCCTAACCAGGGAAAGTTCTCCAGTTTTAAGGACTCATGTGATGACATTGGGTCCACCTGGATAATCCAGGATAATCTCCCCATCTCAGAATCCTTAACTTAATCCTATCTGCAAAGTCCCTTTGCCACGTACGGTAACACAGTTAGAGACTAAGTCTAACACAGTTAGGTTTGGGCATGCACCTCTGTGGGTGGCCGCTTGTTCGCCTGCCGTAGATACATTATTACTATAGAACTGTGGAACTCTGATCCCTACAAAACGTCTGTTGCTTTACAGAGACTGGAAGTCTGAAGTCATGTACCCTTTAGGGATCTTCAAAATTTCAAAGCTGTGTAAACCTTGGCTCGTAGCTTATCAAGTGTACACATCAAACTTCGTCTCTAGGTCACTTGCAAAAACAGTGCAGCTTCAAATTTTTTGCATATGTGCTTCATAAATTAACGTCTCGGTTCTATGCATTTAACAGAAAGTTTCCTGAATATTTGGCTCTCGTTTACGGAAGTTCATTAGAAATTTTTGGTAACCGTTCTTATTGTAGTTGAATTTTCTGCTTTTCTCTTGAGTAATTATGTTGCTGGGGGAGGGTTGGGGGAAGAAGACCTCGAACATAGGGGCTCAGTAGACGAACAGAAGCATGCCGACGCTCATTCTTCATCTTCTAAAAGCATATTTGCGACATGCCACCTTTCTACCTTTTAAATCAGGTTTTTTCCTTCACCTTCACCAGCGGTTTTATTTTCGGTTCGGTAACCCCTCAATTTCCCATCAACCTCAGCAGGAGCCTCCACTCGCCTTATCATGGCACGCCCTCGTCCGCGTTCTCTTCCTTGTCATGCTCTCTTGATTTCAGTTGTCCCTTTTCCTGGAAAGCTTTATTCCATCTGTATCTGGTTCTAATTCCTGGATCGTTCAAGTCAAGCCTTCTTTCAGGTTTGAAAGACAGTTGCTAATTCTAACTCTAATTTTCAGTATGTATGTCTTTCACTAAGGAGATAAAGCTATCTCCATTATGGGGTAGAGACCATGATGATATTCTGAGTAGGGATAACGTGACAGTCATTTTTCAGCTGGTTTTGACCCCAGTCTCTAGGAAGAGATAATGTGATTTACTGAGCATATGCGGTATGCCAAACACATGCTTCATTCCAGCAAACTACTACATTCTGTGAAGCAAATATTTCCCCCCATTTTAGAGATCAGGAAACTGAGGTTTAAAATGTTTAACTTCCCAAAGATCACAGCTGGTTTAGTGGCTTAGCCAAGATACAAACCCAAATTGGTCTAATTCCAAAGTTGATAGGATTTCTACTAGGATACATTTTCTCAGCTAAGAAAATATATTTTAATTACTCAGGCTTCTTTTCTCTGTTAAAACCTTCAATTTCTCTTAGCCAATATTGCTTGAAAACTGATGGTTGTGCCTAGGATTGCATTAGAAATAAGATAGTTATGGTTTCCAGAGTCCTTATGTATTCAAGCATTTGCCTAATAGAGTAGGTGTTTAGAATTGAATTTTATCTTGTGTGATTTTTCTGTAGTCCCCATATCCAAATAGGAATTTATTAACTGGAAAAAGCCAGGCATGTCACTGGTCATCCTTCCTTGCTAGATCTGGAGTCGATAGTTTTTATATGAATTACAACCTACCTAATTCTTTACACTAACTTAGGAGGTAGCAAAGTTGCAAAGTTGAGGGAGAGTCGTATAATGGAACAAGTGTAAGTTTAGTTATTGGAGGACCTAAATTCTAATCATTTACCATTTTGAGAATTGTTTGGTAGGAAAGTTCTTAACCTATTTCTGTTCTTTCTCTAACCATGAAATGAGGGGATTTCTTGTGCAGAATGAAACAGTAGTACTGTGAAGACTTAAAAGGAAATTCAAGTGTAAATAATTATAATCTGAAAGTCATTTCTATGAGGCTGTGGAACATTTCTTAATGGATATTTTTTCTTTACAGGTGAGCTTTTTCAGTTACATTTTGTCTGTGCTAAAATGAAAAATGTTTGCATTTCCTGTATATGCACCAAAAATTAACAGAACAGTGGTTAAAAGATAAAGACTAGTATTTAAACACTCATCTGTAATGTAGGAAAATCTACAAAAGGAAATAGGAATTTACCTCAATTTAAATCTTTCATTTTTTTAAGATGATATTGTTCTACATTTTATTATGATGCTATTTACATGACTGTATACAATTACCAAATTTTATCAAAATTTACCCTTTAAAATGATCTATTTTGTAATTTAAACTATATATCAAGAAAGCTGGGAAAAAAGTAGTAAGTATTATTCTGCAACATGATTTTTCATAGTTAAAAGTTCATCACAGAGATTATCAAGATTTGTTTAAATGTGCCCTCTATCCTCACAGCCACTAAACTTAAAGATCTTTCAAGACTTGCCAAAAGTGAAATTTCCTATGAAATTTATAAATAGCTAACTAGTGTAACTTGAATAGCCTTTCTAATTATGCAACATCTTGCTTTTTTAAATACCAGTTTAATATGACTTTTAAAAATCTATGTTTACATTTTTATAGTTGTGTCTAATGCCTATCTATTCTTTCCGGTTTATAAAGTCCATGAGAGCGGGAGTCATGAATTTTTAATTTTAACTTTAGATGCCTAACATCATTCCTGGAATCTTGGTTATTCAATCAGTAGTCAAAACTCAGACCTGAAGCAAGGACCTCAGGCTTCTTCTTCCTTATAGTTTCCATTTATTGTAGAGAGTTTTTTGGTTAAAAGTTAAACAATGTAATAGGGAACTTACTTCAAGACTGCTACACTGAAGGTAGAATACAATGAGCTAAGATGTCAGTAAGGATCCTAGAGCTGCCAAATCTTGTCTGTAGAGGAGTCACCATAGAAACAAATCTGGTTGATGGGGCAATGTCCTCTTAAGAACCCTAGTTCCTATCCCTTGTGCTTGCCCATAGGGTCTCTCCAGATAGACTGGTTCAGGCTTCCCACAGCACAGTGACTGGGTTCCATCACCACGCATCCTTGAAAAAGACGTGAAGTTCACTTGTGGAGCGGGTGTCAGAAAAGTTGTAACTGTTACTGTGAGTTGGCCTTCAGCTCCAAAGAGCACAGCTTGAGGACAACTGTCCTCGGATTCCCCTTCCCGGGGTCCTTGGCCTCAGTGACTCCCCGGGGCAGCCTTGCCCCTGGGGAGCGTTTTGAGGGGATGCAGCAGTGCCCGGAGCCAGGGACCGGGGGCCCTTCCTTCACCCGTCTGGGCCCACGAGGACGCGGAGGGTAGGTGTCTCGCCCTGGTCCGGTGCTGGGCCAGGGCTGAGAAGGTAGCGGCTGCAGGCTGAGTGCAATGAGCATCTGGAGGACTTGTGTGCTGCCTTTGGGGTGCACTGCATCCCCAGGACTCACCTGGCTCTGGCACGGCCGTCTCTCCTCTTCCCTAGATCTTTGCTTTTTTTTTTTTTTTCGGTGATATTTTGGCTTCTATAGATTTAAAGAGAGAGTCAAATATCCTGGGAGGGGTAGATGGGTGAGGAGAAAAGTGCATTTTTAGGCTTCTTCTCTACTTATCTCCAGATCTACTTTTTCAAGGTTATGGAACGTCGTAACATTTCTCTGAACTATTTGGAATGAATTTTATATAGGGCAACACCTATTGGCACCTAATTATAGTTTACTCAAGTCTACCGTTAAAGGTTCTTGGGAAGTGTTAATGATTATCACGAATCTGAACATCTTTGCAGATCTACTCAAGTTTTTATCTTGTAAGTAGTTCATGGTATGTAGACACAGTTCTTTTAAACCATCTTTAAAAATTTGTTACAGAAGAATATTTTTCTACAGAACTGTCTTTAAAAACAACAAAAATATTTAGAATTTTTAACCTAAAACCTTCTTCTTCCTGTTACCACATTCTCTATATTTATTCTGTTTGCAAATGAAAATGATTACGTATGATTTAGCGACTTGAGCCTGTTATAAGAATTCACAAAGCCTGGAATACACACACGTTACCTTAGCCTATCTGTAGAATAGAGGACATATGTTACCTCAGTTTGTCTATTTGTTGCTGTTGTTGGACAAAATTTTATGTCTGTGTATGCGTGATTTTTTTCTATTTTCTTCAAAGATGTGAATTAAATGAAAGTGTGGGAGCCAGTTATATTATTTCATATTATGGGTGTTCTGGATCCTTTCACTCTGTATACCATTTTCTTGCAAGGGCAGCATTTGCAGACTAGCTAATGGACTCTAGAGCTGAGCTATTTTAATTTTATGCTTGACTCAGGGGATCAGCTCTGGGAACTCCATTGCATGAAGAAAGCAAATGTTTGCCTTGATTTTGAATGTACCTTTTTAATGTCTTCTTAAAACATATTTTGTTTAATAACGTGGTTTGTTTTCTTTTTCTAGCATCATAGTAAATATTGCCTAGTATTTCCCCCCCTCCCCAGGGTAGTTTATATACTATCCTACAGGTCATGCCAAAAATGAGTAAAAGTTTAAATGCCAAAATGTTTATGAAACTGCTGTCTAAATACTGATTGATTGCACAGTTTAAATAAAAGCTTTCCTTAGTTAAAAAAACAAACAAACCCGTGTTTTCTTTTACTCTTGTTTTTCAGGGAATGGAGAACAAAAGCTCTCAGCTTATAGAATGATGACTTTCATATCCTGTATGGGATGACTATAGAGTCCACTCCAAGCAACAGAAATAGAGCCTGTTAAAGGGATCTAACAATTTTTTTTTGTTTTTTGTTTTTTGGGGTTTTTTTGAAGATTTTATTTCTTTATTTGACAGAGAGAGACAGCGAGAGAGGCAAAACAAGCAGGGCGAGTGGGAGTGGGAGAAGCAGGCTTCCCGATGAGCAGGGAGCCCGACGCGTGGCTCAATCCCTTCAGATCATGACCTGAGCTGAAGGCAGACACTTAACGACTGAGCCACCCAGGCGCCCCTAAGAATTGTTTTCACCTGGCATTTACCGCATAGCAGCAAGGAAATAACAATTTCCCCTTTCCGGTAGATGGCTGATCACCTCAGGAACTAAATAGTAGGTAGCCTAAAAGCTAAGCGCTCAAGCAGATAGACGCAGTTCTAATTCAGGTTAAAGTTTTTGTTTTTTAAAAGTAAAACATCTGTACGGTAAAAGGCACTCTAAACAAAAGGCAAGTGAGACACAGAAGAAAATATCATTAATATACAAAAAGTCCCTGTAAATCAATAAGGAAGAGGCCAAAGGAAGAGCAAATTGGGCAGTGAATTAGAAATCCACAGAGAAAGAACTAAATTAGCTAATAAACATATGGAAAAAGATGTTCTAGCTTGCTAGTAATAAGGGGAATGCAAATGAAAATGACACAATACCACATTTGCCCATCAGATTGGGAAAAACTAAAATGATTGATAACAACCTGTGGTGGCAAGGATGTGGGGAAATGAGTACTCCTAAACCATTGGAGGGAGGGAGAATTGGCTGAACCTTTGGGAGAATAGTTTGGCCGTATTAAATAATGTTTCAAACCCACACACCCTACAACCTAGTAATCCCACTTCTAGGAGCTTCTACAGAAATGGTAGCACAGGCACTCATAAATATTCATGGATTCTTATAACAACATTACCAATAAAAGTAAAAAAGAAATTGGCCTAAATGTTTATCAATAATGGAATGTTTGAATAAAATATAGCACCTCCATAGTATGAAATACTCTGCAGCCATTCAACAGGAGGCACATCTATATATAACAAGATAAAAGATGTCAAGGCATGCAGTGCTATTTCAGAAGAAGCCCATTTTTATAAATGTTTGTTGGTATATGCCCCAAAAAAGCTAGAGGAAAATACCCAGATGTTAGAGTGATCACCTATTAGTTAGGAATGTGAGGGAGCTTTCATGATCTCTGTTACTCACAAATGTGTTGTTGGATTTTTTTGTGTAATTAGAAAAAAATCAATGAAGACTGGGTGGCTTAGTTAAGTGTCTTCTGCTCAGGTCATGATCTTGGGGTCCTGGGATTGAGACCCTTGTGGGGCTCCCTGCTCTGTGGGGAGTCTGCTTCTCCCTCTCCCTCTGGTCTTCCCCACTGCTCATGCTCTTCCTCTCTCTCTCTCTCTCTCTCTCTCTAATAAATAAAATCTTTTAAAAAAAGAGAAAAACTCAATGAAGAGTTAGTTTTTAAAAAATTATTTTTGTTTTTTAATATTCTTATTTTAAAAGGTTAAGAAATACTGAAAACACTCCCACTAGAAAATAGAAATAACAGATAAAATGTGATCTAAACAAGCTTTTTTAAGATAGCTGAATTCTTATTTTTTTTTTTAATCCTAATTCAGGAAATGAAAGGGAGACTGAAAAAAAGAAAAGTAATTTCTTGATATTGTGATGACTGTGGAGAACATAAAGAATTGAAGCATAAGAGAACAAGAAACTATTTTTTTTTAAGATTTTATTTATTCATTCAACAGAGATAGAGACAGCCAGCAAGAGAGAGAACACAAGCAGGGGAGTGGGAGAGGAAGAAGCAGGCTCATAGCGGAAGAGCCTGATGTGTGGCTCGATCCCATAACGCTGGGATCACGCCCTGAGCCGAAGGCAGACGCTTAACCCCTGTGCCAACCAGGTGCCCCCAAGAAACTATTTTTTAAAAAATATATTAGAAAAATGAATAGAATTTCCAAAAATAAAAAGTCATTGAATTTTTGAAAATCTGTTTAATAGCATCCCAAATACACTGAAAGAATGTTCTAAAATTGGAAGATATTATCCAGGGTGCAGCACAGAGAAATGAACAGAAAATAGAAAATAGAGGAAAACAGAGAAGATTTGACATACTTCCGACAGCCACTCTAAAATGAAAAACTAAAGAGAATGAAAGATAAGCGATATTCAAAGAGAAAATGACTAATTTATGAAATCATCACATTCAAGAAGTATAAATCTCAATCTAGAAATATAAGAATAAGTCCACACCAAGACATTTTAGTGAAACTGCAGAACATTGAAGACAAAGTGAAGAACTTAAAGGCAGGAGGGGGGAAAAAAGATGATACAGATTGCAGTGGGAGGACTCAGTGACAACTAAAATAAGAAGATGGTGGTATAGTATCTTCAGAACATCACAAAAAGAAGTAACTACAATATGGAATTCTATACCCAGATAAACTATCATGTAAATGTTAAAGTTAAATAAGCATAATTCTGGATTAAGATTGAGAGAATTTACCATTCATACACCCTTTCTAAGTGAACAATAAAGGGTGTACTTCAGAAAAAAAGAAATGCAATCCACAAGGAAGATATGAGAAAAAAGGAGCAATGATGAGCTGGAAATACAAATCAAAAAGGCAATGAGCTATCACCCCGTATCCACTAGGATGGCTATGATAAAAAGGATAGTAACAAGTATTGGCAAGGATGTGGAGAAATTAGAATCCTTATACATTGCTGGTGGGTGTGTAAAATGATGCAGCCATCACGGAAAATAGTTCAGCAGCTAAACACAGAATTATCATGAAGTACTGATCCATGCTACAACAAGGATGAATTTTGAAAACATGCTAAGTGAAAGAAGCCAGTCAAAAAACCCCACACATTGTATGATTCCATTTGTATGGAATGTTCAGAATAGGCAAATCCATAGAGACAAAAATAGATTAGTGGTTGCCTAGGACTGGAAGGTGGCAGGGAACAGGACATGACTGATGGTGGGTATAGTGTTTCTGGTTGGGGTGACAAAAATGTTCTAAAATTGATGGTGATGGTGGTTGCACCACTCTGAATATACTAAAGACCATTGAATTGTACCCTTCAGATGGGTATATTATATGGTATATGAATTATATCTCAATAAAGCTGTTTTTACCAAAAAGCCATGTTGAGCAAAGACATAGAGAAATGTGGGTAAATCTAAATCAGCCTTGACTACATAAGACAAAAATAGACCTTCTAAAATACAAGAAAGAGACCAACAACCCAACATAAACATGGACAAAAGTGTTGAAGTGACATTTCTCCAAAGGAGTAGGCAAATGGCCAATGAGCACATGGAGAGCCTCAGCATCCTTGGTCACTGGGGAAATGCAAACCAAAGCCACAATAAGAAAGCATTTCACACCTACTAAGATGGCTATAATAAAAATTTTAAATTTCTTAAAGGAAAATAAATACTGGCAAGGATGTGGAGAAATTGGAACCCTCATACATTGCTAATCAGAACATAAAATGGTGCAGCCACTTTGCAAAATGGTTCAGCTTCCTCAGAAAAACTAAACATAGAATTACCACATGGGCTAGCAATTTCACTGCTAGGTATATACCCAAAAGAAGGAAAACAGGGACTGAGACAGATACTTGTATGGCAATTTTTATTGACAGCATTATTCACAATAACCAGAAGTTGTAAGCAGCCTGTGTCCATCCACAGATAAATGGATAAACACAGTGTGGTGTATCCGTACATATCTATATAATGGAATGTTAGTCATAAAAAAAAATGAAGTTCTGATACATGCTAGAACATTGACAAACCTTGAAAACATTACCACTCCTATTCAACAATGTGCTGCTAGAGGGATTAGACAGCATCACACAGGTTGGTAGGTAGGATTGCAAAGGAAGAAAGAAAACTTTCATTATGTGCATATGATGTGATCACCTACATAGGAAATCCAAGAAAAATCTGTACAGAAACTATTAGTCTAAATGGAGGAGTTAAGTAAGACTGATGAGTTGTAAGACCAAAATACAAAGTGCAATTGAGTTTCTAAATATCAACAACAAACCCCCAGAACATGTAGTTTTAAAGAAAAGTATATTACCAAATTGACACAAACTAAGGATTAAGAATATATCATACCAAATAGGTGTATAATTATAAAACTCTATTGAAGGATATGTTTGAAGACCTATTTAAAGAAGGAGGTAGAACATGTTTATGGAAGAAATATTCAGTATCTTAAAAATGTCAATACCCCAATGAAACTCAAATGAAAATCCTAATATGGATTCTCATGGAAATTTCGATCTGAAAAAGATAATATTGGAAGCCCGCCTCATGGGAACTCAATGAACTCAAATGAAAATCCTAATATGGATTCTCACGGAAATTTCCATCTGAAAAAGATAATATTGGAAGCCCGCCTCATGCCATAAGTAAATGAAGAAAACATTACAGACTGGATTGTGAAAAATACAGCTAAATCGTTAAACTCTAGAAGAAAATGAATTTTTATGATATCAAGATAGGCAAAGATATTTAAAAAGGTGTAACTAAAAGCAAAAACTAGATGGATAATTCAACTACATTAAAATTTATACCTTCCCCATGACTACAGATAACCTAAATGAAATTAAAAGAAACCACGTACTTGAAGAAGCTATGTGCAAATATCAACCTCAAAGGGTTGGTATCCAGACATTATAAAGGATTTCCAAAAAGCAATAAGAACACTTCAAGCCACACGACAGAAAGATGGTCAATTCACAGAAAAGGAAATCCAAATGGCTTACAAACCATTTGGTAATCAGAGAAATGCATCTAAAACAGGGAAACAACTCTTCGCACCCATGATATTGACACACATGAGAAAAGCCTGACAATAATAACTATTTGCAAGGATTGGAAGCTCTAAAATCCCTTACATGCTTCTAGGAGGGATATCAACTGATGAGATTAATTTGAACAGCAATTTGGCAACTTCTAGCAATTGCCTTTCTAGGTACCTATTCTAGAAAAAAACTTTTTCACATGTGCACAAGGAAACACATACAAAATTGTCTCTCACAGAACTATTTATAGCGGTAAAAATGTAGACATAACCTGTCTCTTAGGTGGACAAGTTAAATAAACTACTCTTTAGTTAAACTGTGGAGTATTATACAGCAGGTAAAAAAACCCAAACAACTACTTACACCAGCATAAACCAAGATTTACTATAAAACCACAATCAACACAGTATATTATCTGTACAAAGATACACAGGCTAAAACAGAGTACAGATCCAGACTCATAAATATAGGTGCCCAATTTATGCCAAAAACACTGAGTAAGTTCAATAAAATTTAAAATTAAATTAAATTTAGTAGCCTCTGATTTTATTTATTAAAAAGTATTGATTGATCAAGGCAAGAATTCGCTTAAATATATGCTTGAATATTCCAGTTCCCAGGGGCAGCAAACGAATATTAAAAACAGACACTTAAAATGTCCAAAAAAATATGCAAGACCTATATCAGTGATTTTTATATGAAGAGGCTTTTTCAAATCATTAACCACCTTCCCCTCACAACCCTCAACCCCAAGATTCTCCTATAAGCCTTCATTAGGATTCAGTTTCACCAGAAGAAACAGATAAACTGAAAATAGCAGTGACTGGAACAAAACAGAAGTTTATGTCTCTCTTTGTCAGAAGACTAGAAGGTTCAGTGCAAGGCTGGTCAGGGACGCAACAGTGTCCGGCTTGCAAGCTCTCTTTTATCTCTTCCCTCCACCAATGCGTGGATTCCCTTTTGAGTTTATTTACAGTCATATATGGCTGCGGGGGCACCATTATTATATTCACACCCTATTCTAGCAGACATAAAGGAAAGAAGGGAACTTTCGGCTTCTACTTTTAAGGACACTTGTATCTCATTGCTCCAGACTTATTCTCCTGTTACACCTTTCTGCAAGAAAGCCTAGAAAATATAGTCTTCGTCCTAGGCAGACAGTTTTCCAGCTAAGCACAGAGTTCTGTTACTCTAGGAAGGAAGGAAAGGAAGGAAGGGAGGGAGGGAGGGAGGGAGGGAGGGAGGGAGGAAGGACGGACGGACATTCAGAGACAACCGGCAGTCTCTGCTGCACCACTGAACCACTATGAATCATTTAGTGCGAGATGGTAGGACGTGCCCTTTGTGGATGTGGATGGGAGGGAAGCAGAAAAAAATTGTTGAAAACCAATGACCTCTAGGAGGAAGGAAATCAAAACAAGTTACTGAAGGACATATGAATTAACTTTTTACAGGGCACTTTGGCAAGAAAATAAAATAATCAAAGTGCACAAATGAGATTTATGTACAATGATGTTTAGCCCAGTTTATAATAGGAAAAATGGAAACATCCTGTCTCATCAGTAGGGGTTAAAAATTAAATTAGAGTACACCCATATAAACGACTCTTATGATGCCATGACAGCATGTAAGGCAGATCTTTTTTCATTAATGGGGAAATAAACATATGGAATATAATTGAGTTAACATAACAGGTATGTGTAATTTGATTCTATCTTTGTAAGAAAATAGAGACTAAATACAATCATGATAGCAAGCATTTACATAGCACTTACTGTGTATCAGGCACTATTCTAAGTACGTTATGTACATTAACTCATTTAATCCTCACACGAACCTTATGGAGTAAATATTCCTTTTTTTTAAAGATTTTATTTATTTGACAGAGAGAGAGCACAAGCAGGGGGAGCGACACGCAGAGGGAGAAGCAGGCTCCCCATATGCAAGGAGTCTGCTGCAGGACTCAATACCAGGACCCTGGGATCATGACCTGAGCCAAAGACAGATGCTTAACTGACTGGGCCACCCAGGAGCCCTGAAGTACGTATTCTTATTGTTCCTATTTTGCAGTTGAGGACAGTGGGGCACAGAGAGGCCAGGTACTTACCCAAGATTACACAGCTAATGTACGTTGAGGCAGGATTTGAAGTCAGGCAGCCTGGGTCCAAGAAAATGAGTGCTTGACCACTATATACACACCAACTCAATATCACTCTACGTACTGACTCCATCCATTTACACAAATGTTCATGCTGAGATCAATACATACGTAAAGGAAAACTGATAATTAGAAAATTTTAACTTTGTGTACTACTTGACCCTACCCTGACTTTCTTCAATCCTTACTTCTCTTGATCTCAAACTTCTTCACCTCCAAGTCCTCCAACTCAACCTTACAAGAGCTATCAGTGTAATTTCTGTGTAAGGTGTTAACTAATTATAAATCTGTAATTTACATTTTAATAGATCTCTTCAAAAGCAAAGCGATTTTACAATCCAAAAGGATGAAGTCCTAATAGTAGAATGATAAGTGGTGAGGTTTGCATTTCGGGGAAAGAGGAACTGACTAAAATTCATTGAAATGAATGACCGTATACTCTCAAATTGTCTGTATATGCATACATGAATGCATGTGCTTGTAATTTGTGTGTGTTGTTAATGTGATTTTGAAATTAGAAATGAAAACCGTTGCTTTCATATTTTGCTTATTTAGTAACAAAAGTCCTAATAAAAATGGGAACTTGGGGAACCAGGGTTCTCACTGCAGGGGAAGAAAGATACAAAGAGGGAAGAGGTAAAAGCAAAGAAGAACCGTGTGAAATTGGCTCAGAATTAGAGGTATCCATCTGTACTCGTATGAATTCATGAATTACTATATATATTTGAACTATATAAATTGCGTTCCCTTCCTCTACCCGCCCCCACCCCCCCAAAAAAGCCTATAAGCAGTGACACTTTAGTGGCAATAGCAAACCAAGCACTCAGACTTTGTTTTCTAAATGTCATTCCCCCCACTGGGTGCCTGGGTGTCTCAGTTGGTTAAGCGTCTGCCTTTGGCTCAGGTCATGATCCCAGGGCCCTGGGATGAGCCCTGCATGGGGCTCTCTGTTCAGCAGGATGTCTGCTTCTCCCTCTCCCTCTGACCCTCCCCCCTGCTCTCTCGCTCTCTCTCTCAAATGAATAAATAAAAAATCTTAAAAAAAAATATCATTCCCCGCTAAAAAGGGACCACGGCTCCTTGGGGGAAACTGCTATTTCCAAGGCTGAATCAGAGACAGTACTGGATCCTGACGCATTTTGTGTCAGAAAGTAAGGAAGAGCTCAAGAAATTATGCAATATGCTCAAAAGATCAGAGCAGTCACCTGAGGGACTCTTTAGAGCCAAATCTAGGACAAATCAAGTATCAAAAATGAAAAATGAATAATATTATAACCCATTGAATAAAATAAGTTTGATAGGAAGGAAGGAAGGAAGGAAGGAAGGAAGGAAGGAAGGAAGGAAGGAAGGAAGGAAGGAAGGAAGGAAGGAAGGAAAGGAAGAAGGAAGGGAGGGAGAAAGGAAAAGAAGAAAAAAGAAGTAAGGCAAGATCTTTCTTACGGTAGAATGCCAAATAAGAAATATAGAATGAATGACAGAAATGATTGTTTTTGCAGCTAGGATAGCAATAGCTGATTCAGTTAGGAATCATCAATGGATGCAAAAACTCATGAGTGGAAGTTTCATGAGGAAAGGAACACAATCTCAAAGGGTTTTCCCAGAGTGTACTTATGAACTTTACAGCAATGTTGACTTCATAGTAGGGAAATGTAGTGGACAGCATATTAACCAGTGATCAAGGTTAACACCACCAATAATAAAGCATTGGTATCATGTGTTTCTCTCCGTGTGATGCACTGAGGAGGGCACAGCCTCAGCGACCCATTATTTCTGCCAGGAACGCACAAATCTTAATCCGATCCTGAGAAAACCCCAGACAAGTCCAAACGGAGCATCATTCTATAAAACAAGTGACCACACTCTCAAAATGTCAGCATCGTGAGGGACAAGGGAAGACTGAGGCACTGTCCCAGATAAAGGAAGACCAAAGGGACATACATGATGGTTAAACGCAGTATGGATCTTTGATCTCAGAGAAAAGACTGATATGACGGACGTTACTTGGAATATTGGTGATGTTTAAATATGGACAGTATATTAGATACTAGTATTTTACCAGTGTTAAAGTTCCTTAACTCAATCGTTGTTCTGTGATTATGTAAGAGGCTATCTCAGTTGTAGGAAACACACATCAAATGTACGAGGGTAGAGGGGTATGACAATTCAGAAAATAAGAAGAGCAACAAGGATAATACTGTGTGAATGTGTACAGAGAGAAAAAAGCCTGAAACAAAGCAAACAAGCAAACGAGGCTGTTAATTTATTTATCCAGGTGAAGGATATATGAGCGCTGTTCTGATTATTCTTGTACCTCTTCTGTAATTTTGAAGATAATTCAAATTTTAAAAATTCAAGAAGGAATGTTCTGTATATCCTTACAGCAGAATATTGTTTAGCCATACAAAGGAATGAAATACTGATACATAGGCTGGATGAACCCTGAAAACATTATGTGAAGGGAAAGAAGCCAGTCTCAAAAGGCCATATTTTGTATGATTCCAGTTCTATAAAATGAAATGTCCAGAGAGGACAAACATAGACCTCATATAGCATATAGACAGAGAGGAGATTAGTAGTGGCCAGGGCCAGGGGGTGAGGGGAGGGGAGGAGGGGAAGTTCGTGATACAGAGTGGCTGCTAACTGCTACAGGGTTTCTCTTTGGGGTGATAAAAATGCTCCAGATTTAGATATGGTGATGGTTGCACAGCTTTGAATATATGAAAATATACTAAAAAGTGAATAAAATACTATACACTGAATTGTACACATTACAACAGTGAATTTCATGATATGTAAATTGTATCTCCATAAATAATGTGGATGTACAAAGAAATGGGGGACTCAAAGGGAAGGCTATTGCACAAAGTTGTCATTACCTTGCCTTTTCTACAGCCCCGGCCCCGCTCTTTCCCTCCAAACGCACATACAAACCAAAAAGGCTTAAAATGGCACGTTTTCTGTCTTTTAAAAGAGATTTCATAAAATGCCAATTGTTCCATATTTACAGTTTGTTGTTTTAACACCAAGATTTGTCATGTTTCTTAGGTAGTCCTGCTTTGCTGTGTTTCATTCACGAGTATGCACATATCTTGCTCATTCCCACATGCTCTTAAAAAATTTCTCAGGCACCCACAGTGTTGCAGTCTGCCTATGTTGGCAGTATTTACATCCTGAAAAAAATCTGCCTCTTTTCCCATTGCTGTAAGAAACAGAGCAAAACAAGGCAAAAATCCCACATTACTTTGCCATATTGGTTTCATCGGCTGTCACATAAGAAGCATGTGATTCACCATCTTTAAAATCAAAGGTCAAAACCAGGTACCTCACTAGAGGCACCTCTACTTAACCGTGAATGTTTTTAAACATGCTGCCCCAGGAAAGGCATGGACCTTCTCATGACAGTTACGTTACACTAACGTCTTTGGGTGTTGATTGCAAAAGGTTTGTCGGGTTCATAGGACAATGATCAAGCTGGAGAGTTCCCTAGACATTTGTCCTTTCTTGACTTCCAAGCCTCCTTAATACTTTCAAAGAATTACAAATATCCTATTAATCTTTTTCTTTTAAAATTTATTTTATTTATTATTTTAAAGATTTATTTATTTATTTATCCATTGAGAGAAAGAGAGAGAGAGGGAGCACAGAGGGAGAGGGAGAAGCAGACTCCCCGCTGAGCAGAGAACCTGACACGGGGCTCGATCCCAGGACCCTGAGATGGTGACCTGAGCCAAAGGCAGACGCTTAACTGACTAAGCCACCCAGGCGTCCCTCTTTTTTATTTTTCAATAATATTTATTTGATAGACATATTTAGAAAATAAATCTTAGCTGAAATAATATATATTTCAGAACGTATTAATGTAAACTGTGTATGGATCTGAAATTCGGCTAAAGGAATCTATTGCTTAGCAGACTACCCTGAACATGAGTAGCTAATTATCTCTTTTTTTCCACCAGCTTTAGAGTAGTTAATACATCTTCAATAAATAATGGATAAACACAATTACGGAATGTTAAGGCTTTGACATTGAATTCTTTGCAAGTATGTAATTCATCCATTCGTTAAAAAATTAATGTTTTTTTTGTTTTTTGATTTATTTCTTAGTTTGAGAGACAGTGCAGGGTGGGGGGGAGCAGAGGGAGAGGGAAAGAGAATCTCCAGCACACTCCCGACTGAGCACAGGGCCTGATCTCATGATCCCAAGATCAGGACCTGAGCCGAAACCAAGAGTCGAACGCTTAACTGACTGAGCCACCCAGGCACCCTACCAAAAAATAATGTGTATTACATTAAAAAATAATAATAATAATGTATATTGAGCACCTGTAAGCTAGACAATAATAAGCAAAAATCAACACAGCCCTTGCTGTCATGAATTTTAGGGTCTGGAGGTGAAGACAAAATTTAATAATCACAAAAATTAATATGGAATTTCAAACTGAGAGAAAGGGATGAAGGAAAGGAACATGAAAAAAATAGATGAGGTAGACTGAGGTAAACTAGAAGGAGGCTTCCCTGGAGATAAATACTTAGGATAAATACTTCAAGAAAAAAAAGTAGAATTTGAGTTAATTGGACTAGGACCAGGGAGAAGAGCCCTCCCCAAAGAGGAAACATTTGCAAAGTCCCCATGGCAGGAAAATGTTGGAGGAAATTTTTAAAAGGCCAGTGAGCTTTAAGAGCAAGGGGAGTGGTAGAGGATGAGGCTGGAGACATCAGTGGAAATCATATTACATAAGCATTATAGTCCATCTTAAAAAAAAAAATCTAGCCTTAATTGTAATAGCAGTGGGAAACCATTGAGGAGTTTAATGTAAAGTGATGACAGGATGATTTCTGTGTTTTAAAAAGAGCACTCCACACTCTGGAAAATAGTTTGGCAACTACTTTCAAAATAAAAATGGACTTACCATACGACCCAGCAATTGCATTCTCGGGCATTTATCCCAGAAAAATGAAGACTTATTTTCACACAGGAATTTGTACATTAATGTTCATAATGGTTTTATTCATACTGGCCAAAAAGTGGAAACTACCCATGTAGTCTTTCAGTGACTGAATGCTTTAACTGTGGTACAAACACACCATGGAATATCGCTAAGTAGTTAAACGGAACAACACACTGACACACACAATAACTTGGATGAAACGCAAGGAAGTTACATTGTGTGGGGGAAAAAAACCTCGAAAGGATACATACTGTGTGATTTCATTTGTGTAACCTTCATGAAATAAGATAATCATAAAAATGCAGAAGAGATTCGTGGCTGCCCCTGATGGGTTAGGGATGAGGGAGCAGGTGGGTGTGGCCATAGAAAGATAATACGAGGGAGTCTTGTTATCAGGGAATCTTGTGGGGATGATACAGTTGAGTATCTCGACTGTGGTGGTCGTTCTACAAGACGACATGTGATAAAATTACATAGAGCTCTCCACACGCACACAAACATACGTACACACACCAGGACATGCATAACTGGTAAAATATGAATGAGCTCTATGGATTGTACCAATATCAGTTTCCTGAGTTTTGATATTATACTGGAGTTGTATGTGATATTGACATTGGGGGAGGCCAGGGTAAGAATGCACAGGCCTTCCCTGGACCGCTTGTGAATCTGAAATTATTTCAAAATAAAAAGAAGCATTCTGGCTACCGAGTGGAAAATGGATTCGAATAGAGGTTAAAGTGAATGTGGGGGAAACTACTGTGTGATTAGTGTATTAGTCTAGGAAAGAGATAAATAGTGGTGGCTGGAATTGGGTGGTATCCGCAGGAAAAGGGGACGAACGCATCTGAGAAATATTTAGGAGGTAAAATTTATGGAATTTATAAGATCAATGGATGGGATGTAAGAGGTTAAAGAGAAAACTTCAAGGGTATTCTGAAGTTAAACTTTGTTCCATATTTCATTGTCTTGAAAATAAATATACGTTTAGGACAAGAGAGCAAAAATTTGGAAGGCTCCATTTTTTTTTTGATACAGCCTATTCCAGAAGCAGAGATGCCGTTGATAGGAGGTCACTTAGGGAGATTCCTAGGTTAAAGTGCATGTGAGCATTGTGTGAATAATCAATCTGTTGCCTCTCAACCCCGATTTATCCTTCTCTGCCTGCTCTGCAAAAATTAAGAGAGACCCCTTAAGTATTCTTCCTTTGCCAGCTGGCATGGTGTTATAGTCAGGAGTGGGTGTGGGAGGAAGGGGCTTTCCTTCCTGTTACAGTTGCTCCTCTTGTTGGGCCCCTGCAGAACCCACGTCTTCTCCAGCGTCCAGCTTCTTATCCAGGGCCAGGCTCCTGCAAAACAGGCAGCACGCAAGCCAACAGCTTCCTCTGGTATCCTCCAATAAGGTCAGAATCTCAGCCTGGAACGGGAAGGCCTTCTTCTTTGGGTTCTCCATCTCAGCCTTAAGGGGAGTGGTTCCTCCTCATACCTGCTTTTCCCACATTATTTTTTTTTAAATTATGTATTTATTTAAGTAATCTCTGCACCCAACGTGAGGCTCAAACTCAGGATCCCGAGATCAAGAGTCACATGCTCTACCAACAGAGCCAGCCGGAGGCCCCTGCTTTTCCCATAGTTTTTAGCCTTCTTTTGACTTCTTACTATCCAATCCCTCCCCACAACAATCTCCTGCTATAGTTAATAGTTCTTCGTACTAAACTTACCCTATTCAAATTACTGTGTGGTTTTTTTCCTGATTGAATCCTGACTCAAAGCCACCCCCCAAAGCTTGCTGTTGTGATTCTCTCAATTTTGAGCTTTCAAAAGCCCATCTATATTTGTCAAGAAAGGGCTCCGGGTGGTTGACCAATGTGTAGAGGTTGCGAAGCTGACCACGTTTGTAATTATATTGTGAAAGGATTCAAACCAATGCTGCAAAACTCCCAAACACCTAGAATTGGGTTTTTAAACTTCTATTCATTTTTAAACACATTTATGATTTTAAATATTTGAAAATAAAACTTAGGGTTTTTTTTTTCTGAAAAAAAAGTTTACATGTAAATCTAAACCAACTTATATCAGAGTCTTTATACTTAAACTTACCACTGTGCTACCTTCCACAATACAAACAGGCAAAATTTGAGACGTAATATATTTAAAGCAAAAACAATAAATTCAATACTTCAAAATATATGAAACAGGAGTTTAGTAGGTTCCAGGCCAAGGATGGCTGCTGAAGAAATGAGTACTTCTTTCTGCAGCATGTGATAATGTTGATTGTTTCTCTCTCTCTCTCTTTTTCCAATTGCCCTAACGCTCCTGTTTTTTCATTTTTTATTCCTTCTCAATTTCCTTTACAGGTTCCTCTATCTCTACCCATCCTTTAAAATGTCAGTGTTGGGGTGTTTGGGTGACTCAGTCGGTTAAGCATCTGACTTTGGCTCAGGTCATGATCTCAGAGTCCTGGGATAAACCGCCCACCCCCAAGCCCGAGCCCTTGGGAAGTCAGGCTCAGCTTCTTCTCTCTCTGCACCCCCCCAAACCCCCACTGCTTGTGTGTGTGTGTGTGTGTGTGTTCTCTCTCTCTCAAATAAAACCAGTAAAATAAAATAAAATAAAATAAAATAATAAGATATCAGTGTTTCCCTGTATTCTGTCCCTGGCTCTCATTTCTCAGTGGTCCTGGGTAGTTTACCCATTTTTAGGTAATGCCTCCTTCATTTGTATCTGCAGCCTAGGCCTGTCCCCTGAGCTCAAAAGTCCTTTATGTGATCCAATCTCTAGTCTAGGAGGCAGCAGATTTGTCTCTGGGCTAAATTCAGTACACTACCTGTTTTTATAAATGAAGTTTTATTGGAACACAGCCATACCTGCTCGTTTACATATTGCCTGTGATTGGTTTCCTACTACAATGGCAGAGGTGAGTAGTTGTGACAGAGAACACAGGGCCTGTGAAGCCTATAATATTTATTATCTGACCGTCTACAGAAAACGTTTGCTGACCCTAAGCTGTGTTTTCTCCTGAGTGTTAGGCATGACCGAGCATGTCTTTTTAAACAGTGGGGTGAGCCCACCAACAATAGATTTACCTGAATCTCTCTGTATGAAAGAAGGGGTAAAGATGAACTCTGGAATTCATAACCAAGTGTCATGGATAAAGACTGCGGCAGCAAAGTGAAGGGATATTTTTGTTAGGATTCTGTCATACTGGAGGCTTAAAGAATATCATGCACAATTCTCATTGCTGTAGAATCGCATAGAGAACATTTAAAGACAGATTTCCAGACCTCATTCTCACCAATTCTGACTCAGCAAATCTGGGGAGGGGCTTGGGAATCCGAACTTTGAGAACGCGCTCCAAGTAATTCTGGTATGTAGCAAGTAAGTAGTAGGAATTTGGAAGCCAAATCTATCTAAAAATCCATCGCCGGGTAAGATGGTCTTTTTATTCTTGACGAATCATTAAAAAGAGGCCAACTTGTTTCTCCTGATTTAAATATTATTTCCGAGTCTCTAGCTTTAGGGAATTACAATAAAGAATTCCAAATCTCTTAGGATGATTTTGCTCAACCACTCTCCTTGCACTAAGGTTAAATAAAGAAAACTACATTTCCATATTGACTGATATTTCCAAAGTACATCTCTCAACAAACCCTAGAAGATAAAACAATCTGCTTTATCATAGAATTAGCTTAGGCTTTATCACACTCAACAAAACCCTGTCAATCCTGTCATTCCAGGGCCACTTCCAGTCTGTTTATTTATGCATTCATTCAGCAACGAGAAATTCTGAACACTTGCCAGTCATTGTTAGGTACCAGAGGATACAGCAGCGAACTGGATAAAATTCCTGCCTTCATGGAGCTTGCATTCTAGCTGTTGGGGGGTGGGGAGGAGGATGGGTTTCTCTTTAGATGTGTGTCCTGTACAAAATGTTCCCTAGCCTATCCTAGTCTGGATCTTCTAATGAAAAATTTTCTCAAAACTTACTAGAGAAAGGGTAAAATTTGTCCCCCGGACACACCCTATCTTTTTAAAGCTGATTCTGAGGCTATGGTGCTTGCCTGTTACGTCGTTGCTAAGACGATACACCGGCTTCATGTTTACTTCTGTTCTTTCTGATACTGTATGTGCAGTTGAATGAGTTTTGAGTCTTGTCTCCGGAGGGATGAGACTCCTTTTGTTTGTGGTTAGTCCTCATAGGAATGAGTGCTTTTCAGTGATTCTAACTAACATCAAAATAAGCCCGGTGTCTCACCTGATTGAAGATTATCGCCCGCACCTCCAGAGTCCCTTTAGTAGGATTGCTGGAAAACCTAACAACAAACAGGGACAACAGTTTTGTAAAAGTTAAGTCCAAGAACGTCAGAACTAGAATAGACCTCAGACACGCAGCCCCACTGCCTTTTAAAGATCACAGTAAGTCTGAGACTCAGAGAGGTTACCTAGGTCGCCTCAGGTCACACAGCCCAACTGATGGATGTGAATCAGTGACCCAATCCAACGTACAATCACACTGGGAATCCTTCTCCTGAAATGAAACGTCTAAATCAGGTCCAGTCTTCTCACCGCTCCTACCTAACCTCCTTTCTTGTATTAAATTCCTCGTCGCTGTTTCTTCACGAGTGAAGTCCTTAAAACTTGAAGTTGGGGCATTCAACAAACAGGTGTCCAGACCACGGACACGGAGTCGGGGAATGTGGATCTCTACACGCCGGCCGAGAACTCTCCAGCTCCCGCTTACAAAGTTTTCTCGGATCCTACGTTCCTCTTTCAGATCCCTGGCTGCGAGGCCAAGATGCCTGCTGTGGCCTCCGACGAAGTTCGGAGATGCCATTTCCTCGCAGGAGTGCGGCCGGGCGTCCTCGGGCCTGGCGGGCGGCGGGGGAGGCCGGGCGCGGGGCTGGGCGGGGCGGCCCCTCGGCGCGCGACTGCCCGCCCCGGCTGCGAGGGCCGCGGGCCCGCGAGTCCCGGCGCGGAGCGAGAGGCGCGCGCGGGCCGTGGGGGCTGGGCCGAGGCGGAGCGCGAGACGGCGGCGGCGGCGGCAGGCGCCGCGGGACCAGGCAGCGGCCCCCGCCCCCCGAAGTCCGTCCCCGCGCGGGGCTGGGGAGCTCAGGGCGGGGAAGCCGCGGGGCCGCGCCACGTCCCTCGCCCGCCCCAGAGCGGGTTTTGCAGGCGGCTCCAGGCTGGGGGCTTTTGTGTCTGCGACTCAGGAGCGGCGAGAGCGCAGACCTCCTCCTCAGAGGGCGCTGTGAGTGCGCCGCCAGGGCCCGGCCGCCCGCCTCCTGCCTCCCCTGTCAGCGGCTCCCGAGGCGGCGGCGGCGAAGAAGAAGGAGTGGGAGGAGGCGGCGGCGGCGGCGGCGCACTCGTCCTCCGCACATGCCGGCCCCGGGCGGGGGGCCGCCCCCAGGCCGCGCTCCCGGCCGCCGCCGCTGAGCCCGGCCAGCCCCCGCACGCCGCCCGGCCGCCCCGAGGCCTCGTCTTCCTCCCAAACTTTGCAAAGTCGGCCCGCGTCCCCGCCGCCCTCGGCCGCGCCTCGGCTCGGAGGCTCGCCTCGCAGCCGCAGCGGCCCCGCGAGGAGGAGGAGCCGCCGCCGCAGCATCAAAGAGACCGAATTCCCGCGGCCTGGGGGGGAGTCATGCTTTGCGGTCTGTAATGTCAGCAGAACAGGAGAAGGATCCCATTTCGCTGAAGAGAGTTCGAGGTAACCGGGAAGGGCACGGGATTGGGGGGATCGGGGTGAGTGGGGTGCGCGGGGGCCGCGTGCCCGGCCGCTGGGAGGCCACGGGGCTCTGTCCGGGCCTAACTCCGCGCAGCCCGCGCGTCCCGCCTGCGCCCCGGGGCCGAGGCTGCGGTTCGAGGCGCGCGGCCCCGGAGCCCGCTCGCCCCAGACACCCGCGCGGAGCCCTCGCCTCGTCGACTTTGTGTTAGGCGGCAGTTGAAGCCGCGCTCAGCATCCCTCCGCAGCCCGCTCCTCTCCCACCTTAGCTCGTTCGCAAGACAGCACAATAGGCACCTCGAAGGGTGAGAAAGAAACACCCCCCGGCAGAGACCACGAACGATGCCCACCCCCCAAAAAGTAAGTTGGACTGCTCAAGAGTTGACGCTTTGAGGAAGGTGTACCGGGCCTTCGCGTCTCTCCCAGCCCCCTTCCCACCCTCAAAGGCAACAAATACACAGCTTATTTTCCTTGGGTTTAAGAGGAGACACTATATAAATTCAAAAGGCATTTGCTTTATTGGCTTATGGATAAGAATCAAATCACCTAAAATCAATTTTATACGTGATTGGTTTGCTTCTTCCTTGCACACTAGTTAGGAAATTCCCTGCTGCCTTACTATCTAAGAAAAATCGGAGGGAACGCGCCGTACCAGACAAAAGATAATGCGTGTAAGTTCACAGATGCCAAATACCGGCTGGAAATTTGGGGGATATCCTCCAGCTTTCATTTTCAGCTCTAAATAGGGTTAAGGCTGAACGTCCCAAAGTTGAAATAACAGTTTGTTCGTTAAGCAAATATTTATTGAACGTGTACTGTGTGCTGTGCACTGTGCTTGGCACTGGGGTGCAACAGTGAACAAGGCAAAAAGAGTCTTCACCTGGCAGGAGTTCGCACTCTGAACAGATAATGAACAAAAGGTGTAGAATGTCAAATAGTAAGTGCTCTGGAGAAAAACAAAGCAGGTAAAGTGGTTAGGAAATACATAAGAGGTGGAGAGGTTATCGATTATGTGTAAGAGGACTCATCTGGAAGATGATGTTTGAGCCAGGACCAAAGGAAGTGATAGAACAGAGCCATATGGATATGTGTGGGAAGAGCAGTCTAGGAAGAGCAGTCTCAGCAAAAGGAACAGCAAGTGCAAAGGCCCTGGGTGTGGAATTTGCCTGGTGTATTCAAGCAACAGCAAAGAAATTATGGTAACCAGCAGAGAATGAAGAAAGGAAGAGTAGTAGGAGCTGAGGAGGAAGACAGGGTGAGAAGAGGTTTTTATTATATATTTATGTATATATATATATATACACACACATATGTGTGTGTGTGTGTGTGTGTATATATATATAAATTTTATGTATGTATGTATTTGAGAGAGAGGGAGAGAGTGCAGGTGCATGAGGGGAGGAGGGGCGGAAAGAGAGGGAGAAGCAGACTCCCTGCTGAGCAGGGGCTCAATCCCAGGACCCTGAGATCATGACCTGAGCCCAAGGCAGACACTTAACTGACTGAGCCACCCAGGCACCCTAAGAATTATATTTTAACAGGGTTTCTCTGGCTGCTCTGTGGAGAATAGACTGTAGGGAATAAGGGCTAAAGCAGGGAAGCTAGTTAGGAGGCTGTTGCAATAATCCTTTCATCCGAACAGGCTGAAGTGCCTTATAAATCAGTAAGTAGTGAGGTAAATTTCCAATTGACTTAAGTGATGTAGAGATCAAGAACCACAGTCATTCATCTGTTTTTGTTCCATGTGACTAGAGGTTAAACCTATAGAACTGCATTGTAACACAGTGACAGTGTATCCAAAACATCACTCGAGTATTTAGGTAGAGATTGATTTTCTTAGCCATTTAAGCAAAAACATGATTTAGAGCAGAATATTGTTTTTAAGGCTTAATATCAGCATAGTCTTTCATTGAGTTGCCAAACCCTGTAAGGAATAGACCTTTCCGAGATACAATTATTCCTCTGATATTTTTGCCATATTATTTTGCCTATTATTATAAATTACTTTGGGGTTGAAGGAAAAGAAAGAGAGCTCTCAAGTTTATACCTTTGAACTCAATCATCAGTCTTAATCAAATGTAATTTTAAATAAAATGGATGGGTATTTTATTGTAGGTCAAGAGCCCAGATCTATCTTTATTTTGTTCCAGCTACTGCTTTTAAGTTTGGTGCCTTAGCTGTTTGTAGTTGGCTCAGGTGTCAGCTCAAGAATATTCTGTGAGTTAAGTACCAGAATAAAAGGCAAAGAAAGCACTTTTTAAACTAAAAAGTTAAGATGAGGACGGGTTTTTACAATAAGTCACTTCGTAGTGACTATAACATTAATTTTTAGAACAGTTTTGGATTCTTTTATAAAAGGTACCAGGATATCTACAAGAGCTCTTCCGAAGCACAATTCTGCTGAACTTGACTGCTCTGCAACTTTCTTTTGTAATTTATATCCTAAGACTGCATGCAGGATGTGGTCTTTGCAGAACATAAACTGTGAGCGGTGCTTCTTAAACTGTTTCCCATCCGCCGATGGATACAGACAGACTTTTAGATAGTTATGTATTTATTTCATGTGTGTTATAAAAAATATAAGTCATCAAACTTCTTAGGGTAAGGCTAAGATACACACACACAGTTTCAATTTAAGGAAATTATTAAGCAAATAGTGTTATAGATGGAACCCAGATATGGCAAAATTATGACAATATGAATGACTAAGGACTTTACAGTAGTGTATTCTATAGACCAAAAGCATCATATCCCCTGGGGGAGATATATATATATATATATATATATCTTTAATGCAGGTTTCAGGGCCCACCAAATCAGGATTTCTGGGAGATTTCTCTACATCTTTAATAAGATCCCCCGTGTTCCTTATGCCTACTAAGGTTTGAGAACTGCTGATCATAGACCTATGTTGAAAAGGCGAGTGGACAAGAGGAAGCGGATTTGTGGCCTTCTAAACTTGTCCTGATATTTTAATATTAGATTCAGAGTTGCTATTTAGTGGCAAAGTATCTTACTCTTATTTTCTGCCAGTTCTTACCATCCCCAGACCCTCAGCCCTTGATTATAAGACAGAACCATGAAGATAGGTACAATATCTTGGTTATCCCTTTCTCCCCTCATTGCTTTGCCTGCAGTAAATGCCAAATGAATGAATGAGTGAAGACACGAAGTAATTCATATATTTATGTTGATTTTTGATTGTTCTCTTAGAATGTTACCTGTCATCCTTATTTTAACCAACATTTCCATTATTCAGTGTTCTTAGAACTCTTAGGTGTTGATCTGATCACAATATCCATTCATTCATTCAGCAAATATTTATTGAGCAGTCATAGCACCAGACAGTGGAAATATTGATTAAGAAGGCATAATGCTGTCTTCAAAAATCCTTAGGATACAGACAAAGAAGTAGTTACAAACAGCATGAGAAGTGCTGTGATCATCTACAGGAAATAATGAAACATGTAACCTATCTTTAAGGGAATCAAGGAATATACCTGCTGGAGAAGCGTTCTAAGAAGCAGTGAGTGTTCTTTTGTGGAAACGGTGTAGGAAAATGCAGCAAGGAGGATGGGGGATGAGGAAACGTCTAGTAAGTCAGCAGTGGTTTTAAGAAGGCACTTCTGGGAGAAAACCACGTTTTAAAGTAGTGAAAATTAAGTGAGAAAGATGTGATGTAAAGGTGGTAGACTGAACGACGTAGCCAACAGCTTGGAAGGATAGAGTTAAGAGAAAGTGTCTTACATTGCCCTTGAAAAAAGACAAACATAGTGGGAGGGGAGAAGAACTTGAGAGGGGAGAAACTGAAAAGCAGCAGAAGAGAAGTTAATTCATTAATAAAGCATTCAATACATGTTTTAAATATGTACCATGTGCTAGGCACCCAATGTGGGAAGCTGGAGATGAGACAGAAAGGCTTCTTTCTCATAAGTTAGGTCTCTTCGGGTGAGAGAAGGGAAATAGCATCAAGGTTTGAATGAAATAAAGAGGTGGTCTTGGAGGAAAAAAAAGGTGAAGAAAGACAGAAATTTAGAGATGAGGAAGGAAGTTGAGTCATTCATTCCAGATGAAGTGTTTTGAACCAGAGTTAGCAATGACATTGGAGAGGCTGGGATGTACTTTAGAATGGGATAGTAGCATAGAGATATCATAAAAGTAGTAAAAATAGACTTTACTAAAAAATGTAGGCCATGTCGAGTGAGTGTATGGGGGATTTGGATTAAGATTGGAGAAGAAACGTAATTTATGCAGTCATAAACTGGAGGGGAAGAGCCAGTGGAAGTCTAAAGGAAAGATTTTAGGGGGGGTTATATTTTAATTGGTGCGTATAAGGGTTAGGCAGATTATCAGGAAAGTAGTTTGATTTTCAACACATTACATGAATATCCCCCCGAGATGTTTCAGTGCGCACAGTGGGTCTCCATGGTTTGGAACTGAGGAAAGTGAGCTGAGCCAGAAATAGAGATCTGGAAGTTATCAGTAAACAAGTGAATACTAATTGATGCCTTGGGAGTAGATAGCTCACCTGAGACAGTGAAAAGTTAGAAGAGAAAAGCATTGAGAAAGCAACTTTGGAAACGCTAATATTTAGAAGACAAAAGGGAAAAGAGGACCCTGAGAAGCAGAATGTGAAGGAGTAGCCCGAGAGGTAGAAGAGAGAAACCGACAGAGAATAGTGTCACAGAAATAGAAAAGGAACAATGGATTTATGAGGGGAAGAGAAATGAATTTTGTTTTTAGCCTGTTGATTGAAATGTATCTATATGTGAGATGTCCAGGGTGCTCTTTCTCCCACATTCCCTGTCTTGGTGAACATTGTTTATCCAGTGACCCAAACCCATCTCCCACTCCCACCCAGTACTGTCCCCAAATCCTAGAATATCTGTCTCCTTACTATGTTTTTACCCACCATCTCCTTGACCTTTCTATAACCACTTCTTTAGTTCAGACTTTATCTCTTTGATTATTATCATCGGCCTCTCACTGGTGTCCTGGCCTCCTGTGTGGTCCCTCTTAATCCATTTTCCACATTGCTACTGCTGGCGATAAATAACGACTATGTATTGAGTATGTACCAAGCAGTTTGTTAATTGTTTTAAGTGGATGTCTTGTTTAATCCTCTCAATAACTCTATGAGTTAGATGTTATTATCATTCTAGGTTTCCAGTTGACGAACTGATGCTCAGAGGGTCAAGTACTATGTGGTTAAATAACATTCAAGTTTCCACAGCTAGTAAGTGACAAAGCAAGAGTTAAACTCTAGGGCTGAAAGTCTTAGTTACAGTGTTCCATTGCCAATGTGCTCCAAAACACAATTCAGTCATGTTACCCTTTTTTTTTTTTTTTTTTGTTAAATTCTTTAGTGGTTCCCCATTATCATGGATAAAAATCCAACCTTCTTATATTGGCTCTTTTTTATTTGGTCCAGGCCCACCCCTTAGTTCTCCATCCTTCATCTTCCGTGAAATGCTCCCGTGTCCAGGTCTGAGATAATCACATTTCCTTTCTAGATGTTGTCATGGTTTCTCTTGCCTTTAAACGTTTCTTTGCACATTCCGTTCCTTCTGCTAGGCTTGCCCTCTTTTTTCCCCACCTTTGGTAGGATACTCCTCCTCACGGCATCAGCTTTGTTGAACCCTCCCAGGATGTCTTTACTCAGTCAAAATTAGACGCAACATCCTTATGTTCCCTCAACATCCTGTGCTCATCTCTGTCATAATATTTATCACATCAAATCTAAGTGTTTCAAAAAAGAAAGAAAGAAATTGTTTTCTCTAGGTTTTGGGATCCTTATCGGGAGAAATTATTGTTTTTATTTCTGTACTTAAATAAGCTCAACAGATGTTTCTGAAATCTAGTTTGATGAAAGTTAACACAGAGATTTCAATAACTTAGGTAATTTAGTCTTCCTAGTTTGCTTTCCCCAGAGGTGGGGAGGAATCACCTCTTGGGAAGATTATACAGTTCTCTCTTTTCACAGTCTTATTCCAGGCAACTTAAGGGGTGTTAGTCATCTTTACCTTCAAGGCGTCCCTAACATATGGTCAAGAGTGATTTCAGGTCCCCTTTCCTATTCCCAGTCTCTATAGACATGTTAATAGCAGTGTTGAGAAATAGAACGGCGTTTGTCTCTGGAGACCCACTGCGGGGGTCTTATCCCATTCCTACCGTTTACTATCTCTGCGGTCCTTGGCAAATTACTTAACCTCTCTGTATATCAGTTTCCTCATGCAAAATGAGAATAATAGTTGTATTTATCTCATAGAGTTCTTTAAAGGATTAAATGTGTTAATATATATAAAGTACTTAAAACAATGCCTGGTACATTTTAAATTATCTGTTTACTTTTAAAACCAGAAATAGAGTATACATTCTAAAATACACATTCTAAAATACCACAAGTAATGTGATCAACATTCACTTTTAGATATATTTAATCAGTTCATAAGTAGAAGACAGCATATTTTTTCTTGTTTCGATTGGGAGTGGTTATGAACTGAACAGAAATAAAGGTTCTCTACCTTTACAGAAAAGACAATGAACCAAAAAAATTATAAAAGAAACCCCTCATATTTCACAACTTTGCTGAAACAGACAGGTACAGGCTGTTTATTACACGATTTTTATGACTATTTGCAGTTTTGTATTCCTTTACTTCTGAAGTTTTTTGTTTAAAAATTGTGTTGACTTTGTTCATAAAATAAGTGTATTATTAGAAGCATTATTGTATAGAGTCAGCTTCACACATGAATGCCATCCACCCACCCTCCTCCGAGCTTTCCATTTGTTAGCAACTTTAAACCTCATGCACCTCAGTAATAAAAAGATCATCAGTCTGGGAGAACAGCTGGTACAAGAACCACAAATATTTGAAACCTTGGATCACAGATGTTGTAGGTTTTCAGAATTTAATATTTATTACATGCCCAGATTGATCTAGGTTCTGAGCATCACATGGCAGACACTTCCTGCCTTGCATTCTAAAAGCGTATAATGGCATTTTCATTTCAATCATATAAGGCCATTTCTCATAATACTGTATTCAAATATTAATTCATTATATTGCCATTCAATGGTAGAGACCAGTATTACAGAAGTACATGTTTCAGGTGAAGGCAAAGCTGTTCGCTAAGATGTTCACATCCATAGTAAATGATGGAATAAACTGACATTATATCCCAGACTTCTGTGCTTTTATGAAAAACTGGTATTTGTCCGCTCAATGTATTGACAATGCTTGATACTAGATCTTTTGATAGGGCATTAAATACTATAGAAACTGAAATGAAGTGAGATTATGGTATAGTTTAGTCTAAAGGAAAGCAAAATGAAAACTAATATTTGAGGGTCCACTGTGTGCCGGGGAGTATGTTAAGCACTGCCTTAGTTCACGCTGCTCTAACAGAATGCCATAGACTGGATGACTTATAAAAAATAACACTTTATTTGGCACAATTCTGGAGGCTAGGAAGTCCAAGATCAAGGTGCCAGCAGATTTTGTATCTGATGAGGGCCTGCTTCCTGGGCAGTCTTCTTACTGTGTTGTAACATGTGGAAGGGCCAGAGGAGCTCTCCCAGGTCTGTTTTATAAGGACACTAATTCCATTCATGAGGGCAGGGTCTCATCTCCCATAGCCCCTCCTCCAAGTACCATCAAACTGGGGGTTAGGATTTCAACGTGTAAGTTTTGGGAGGGACACAGGCTCTGTTTGTGTCATTTAATCAGCCTGGTAATTAGAAAGCATACTTATTTGAACTACTCTTGAAACAAAGCTGTTTTTGAAGGAAAAAAATGTATAGTATTAAAAATTTTTTTATTGAAGTATAGTTGACACACAATGTTATATTAGTTTCAGGTGTACAGCATAGTAATTTGACAACTCTATACATAACACTGTGCTCGCCACAAGTGCATCTGTCACCGTATAGTGCTATTACAGTACTCTTGCTGACTGTATTCCCTATGCTGTGCCTTTTATCCCCCTGATTTCTTCAGTCCATAACTGGAAGCCTGTATCTCCTACTCCCCTTCACCCACTTTCTCCCATCCCTCCACTACTGCCAACCACCAGTTGTTTTCTGTATTTATAGGTCTGTTTCTGCTTTCCTTGTTTGTTTTGTTTTTTAGATTCCACATAAAAGTGAAATCACATGGTATTTGCTTTTTTTCTGTCTGGCTTATTTCACTTAGCATAATGCCCTCTAGGTCCACACATGCTGTCCTAAATGGCAAGATCTCATTATTTTTTATGGCTGAGTGATATTCCAGTGGTATGTGTGTGTGTGTGTGTGTGTGTGTGTGTGTGTGTGTGTATGTATGTGTGCAAGTGTGTGTGTGTGTGTGTTTGTGTGTGGCCATGTGTCCCATCTTCTTTATGCATTCATCCAGGAGCGGGCACTTAGGTTGCTTCTGTATCTTGGCTATTGTAAGTAATGGTGCAATAAACATGGGGGTGGCTATGTTTTTTCAAATTAGTGTTTTCGTTTTCTTTGAGTAAACGGTAGTGGAATTACTGGATCATATGGTAGTGGAATTACTGGATCATATGGTATTTCTATTTTTTAAATTTTTAGGAAACTTCTATAGTTTTTCCACAGTGGCTGCACCAATTTGCATTACCACCAGCAGGACCCAAGGGTGCCTTTTTCTCCAAATCCTTGCCAACACTAATTTCTTGTCTCTTTGATACTAACCATCCTGACAAGTATAAGGTGATAGCTCATTGTGGTTTTGATTTGCATTTCCCTGATGATTAGTGGTGTAGAGCATCTTTTCATACATACATATGTCTGTTGGCCATATGTATGTCTCCTTTGGAAAAATGTTGATGTCTTCTGTCCATTTTTAAATTAGATTATTTGGAGTCTTTTTTGGTGTTGAGTTGTATAAGTTCTTTATATGATATTAATCCCTTATGAGATATGTCATCTGCAAATATCTCCTCCCATTCAGTAGGTTATCTTTTCCTTTTGTTGATGGTTTCCTATGCTGTGTGAAAGCTTTTTTATTTTGGTGCAGTCCCAACAGTTTATTTTTGCTTTTGTTTCCCTTGCCTTAGGAGGCATATCTAGAGAAATGTTGATGTCAGAGAAATTGCTGCCTTTTTTCTCCTAGGAGTGTTGTGGTTTCAGGTCTCACATTTAGATCTTAATCCATTTTAAGTTTGTTTTGCGTATGGTGTGAGAAAGTGGTCCCGTTTCATTATTTTTCATGTAGTTGTCCAGTTTTCCCAGAACCATTTATTGAAGAGACTAATTTTTTAAAGATTTATTTATTTATTTATTTGAGCGAGTGAGAAAGAGAGAGAGTGTGTGTGTGTGAGTGGGGAGGGGGGTGGCAGAGAGAGGGAGAGGGAGAGAATCTCAAGCAAACTCCCCGCTGAGCATGGAGCCTGACTCGGGGCTTGATCCCACAATGCTGAGATCATGACTTGAGCTAAAGTCAAGAGGCTGACGCCCAACCGAGCCACCCAGGCAGCCCTTGAAGAGACTGTTTTTTCACCATTATGTATTCTTGCCTCCTTTGCATAGAGTAATTGGCCATATTAGCATGGGTTTATTTCTAGGCTCTATTCTGTTCTGTTGATCTTTGTGTCTGTTTTGGTGCCAGTACCATATTGTTTTGATTACTACAGCTATCGTATAGCTTGAAATCTGGGATTATGATATGTCCAGCTTTGTTCTCCTTATTCAAGGTTACTTTGGCTGTTTGGGCTCTTTTGTGGTTCCATACAAATTTTGGGATTATTTGTTCTAGTTCTCCAAAAAATGCTATTGGTATTTTGATAGGGATTGCACTGAATCTGTTGATTGCTTTGGGTAGAATGGACATTGTAATAATATTAAGTCTTCCATCCAGAAGCATGGACTATATTTCCATTTGTTTGTGCTATCTTCAGTTTTTTTCAACAATGTTTTACAATTTTCAGAGTAAACATCTTTCACCTCATTGGTTAAATTTATTCCTGGTATTTTATTCTTTTTTGCAGTTGTAAATGGAATTATTTTCTTCTTTTTGTTGTTGTTTGGTTGTTTTCTTCATTTTTCTTCTACTTCATTATTAGTGCATAGGAACGCAACTGATTTCTGTGTATTAATTTTGTATCCTGCAGCTTTACTGAATCCATTTATTGCTTCGAAGAGTTTTTTGGTGGAGTCTCTAAGGTTTTCTATGTGTAGTATCCCATGTTATCTGCAAATAGTGATAGTTTAACTTCTTCCTTACCAATTCGGATGCCTTTTATTTCTTTTGCTTGTCTGACTGCTATGGCTAGAATGTCCAGTACTGTGTTGAATAAAAGTGGTGAGAGTAGACATCCTTGTCTTTTTCCTGATCTTAGAGGAAAAGCTCTCATTTTTTCACCATTGAGTATAATGTTAGCTTTGGGTTTGTTATATATGGTCTTTATTATGTTGAGGTATGTTCCCTCTAAACCCACTGTGTTGAAGGTTTTTATCTGAAAAGATGTTGAATTCTGTCAGATGCTTTTTCTATATTGAAATGATCGTGTGGTTTTTACCCTTCATTTTGTGTGTGGTGTATCATGTTGATAGCTTTGCAGATGTTGAGCCATTCTTGCATCCCCAGAACAAATCCCACTTGATGGTGGTAAACGATCCTTTTAACTTATTATTGAATATGGTTTGCTAATATTTTGCATCTGTATTCATCAGTGATACCAACTGGTCTGTAATTGTTTTGTTTTGTTTTTAGTAGTGTGTTTGGTTTTGGTGTCAGGATCAGGTAGGCCTTGTAGAATGTGTTTGGAAATTTTCCTTCTATTTTTTGGAATAGTTTGAGGAGAATAGGTGTTAACTCTTCTTTGGTAGAATTCACCTGTGAATCCATCTGGTCCTGAGCATTTGTTTTTTGGAAGTGTTTTTGATTACTGATTCAATTTCATTGCTAATAATTTGTGTTCAGATTTTTTATTTCTTCTTGATTCAGTTTTGGAAGATTGGATGTTTTTAGAACTTATCCATTTCTTCTAGGTTGTCAAGCTTGTTGGCATATAACTTTTTGTAGTAGTCTCTTATAATTCCTTGTATTTCTGTGGTGTTGGACACTTAATCAACTGAGCCATGCAGGCGCCCCCATAATTTTCTTACTTTTAATTATGGCCTTTTCTTTTCCACTTAGAGAAGTCCCTTTAACATTTCTCATAAGGCTAGTTTAATGGTGATGAACTCCTTTAACATTTGTTTTTCTGGGAAACTTTATCTCTCCTTCAATTCTGAATGATAATCTTGCTGGCTAGAGTATTCTCGTTGTAGGTTTTTTCCTTTCATCACTTTGAATAGATAATGCCACTCTCTTCTGTCCTCCAAAGTTTCTGCTGAAAAATCAGCTGATAGCCTTATGGGATTTCTCTTGTATGTAACCAATTTCTTTTCTCTTGCTGCTTTTAGAATTATCTTTAATCTCTGATATTTGAAGTATTATATGTCATTATGTGGACTTCCTTGGATTCATCTTGTTTGGGATTATAGAATTAGTGAACCTGGATATCTGTTTCTGTCCCCGGAGTTGGGGAAGTTTTCAGCTATTAACTTCTTCAAATAGGTTTTCTGCCCCTTTTTCTCTCTCTTCTCCTTTGGGGACCCCTGCAATGAAAATGTTTGTTCACTTGATGTGAACAATCCTCATTTTTAAAAATTCTTTTTTGTTTTTGCTTTTCATCTTGGGTTCTTTCCATGTACCTATCTTCTAGATTACTGATCCATTCTTCTGCATTGTCTAATCTACTGTTGATTCCCTCCAATTTTTGTAATCTTCAAGTCCGATCGGTTCTTTTTTATATATTCTCTCTCTTTGTTGAAGTCCTCACTGAGTTTCCACTCTTCTCTCTGGTCCAGTGAGCATCTTTATAACCATTACTTTGAACTCTTTATCAGGCATATTGTTTATCTCCAGTTCACTTAGTTCTTTTTCTGAGACTTTGTCTTATTCTTTCATTTGGAGCATACTCCGGTATCCTCATTTTGCTGGACTTTCTGTATTTGTTTCTATGAATTAGAAAGCTGAACAGCTACTTCTAAACTTGAAGGAATGGTCTCATGTTATGTTTACTCATCCCCTGTATAGACTGTGTGTGCCTGCTGACTTTGGCTGGCTGGCTGGAGCTCTGGGCTGGTGTGGGCTGGCAGTCCTGGGGAATTCTGTGCTGGGCCTACTCTGGTGGGATGGCCTAAGCTGAAGTGGGTGTGGGCCAGGGTAGTTCCAGGGCTCTCCATGCAGAGAGCACCCTGGCAAGACAGCTAAAGTTGAAGTGGGCATGGGCTGGGGCAATCCCAGGGCTCTGTGATGGCATCCTGGCAGAACCACTAAAGATGAAGTGGATGAACGCCAGAGGGTGAGAGTGGTGTCAGGGCTCAAGGGGCACTCTGGCAGGGTGTATGGAACCAAAGCAGACACAGACAAGGGTGTCCTGGGGTGCTCCACATAAAGGGCACCCTGGAGACTCATCCAAAGCCAAAATAGGCACAGATCAGGAGGTCGTAAGGCACTCTACACCAGGCGTGCCCTAACAAGTTGTGTAGAGCTTAAGTGGTATGGGCCCGGAGTGTTCTGAGGTGCTTTGCACCTTTGTCACCTTGGCCAGGTGGCTGGAACTGTGGTGAGTGCTGAACAGGGGTGTCCCTGTTTGCGCTGCACTGGGGATATCTTGGGGGGACAGCTGGGGCTGGTGTGAGCTAAGAGCCTTGGGCTCACTGAGGTGGTAGGCCAGCTAGGACATCTGGACACTGCTCCTATCCACTCTATCAAGGTGGAGGGGAAACATAAACCATGGTGCTCCCAGCCCTCCAACCCACACAGAGTTGCAACAGCTCCCCCATCATTTGGCAGAACTCTAGGGCTGGTTCCTTTTAGTTCCCCTTTTAGTCCTTTTTTCTGTGCTTCAGGGCAGATGAATGTGCTCATAGTCAGGCCTTTAGTACTATCCATCCCCCACTAAAGTTCGCAGCTGTTGGGGGTGGGGGTTCCCTTCATTACTGTCTTTTCTTGTTGTTCTCTATGTGGTTTCTATATCTTATATTGTGCAGAAGCTGTTCAATCAGCCCTCAGTTGTTCTTCAAAAGGAATTGCTCAGTAAATAGGTGTAGATTTGGTGTGTCCATGAAGGAGGTGAGTTCACGGTCTTCGTACATCACCACCTTGGATTGGGACCCCATTATAAAATATGTCAAAATAATACAGTTACATTATTTATGAGAACAATCAATATCACAAACCAAACCATTATTGCAAATAAAGTGAAGTTAAAAAATGAAAATTTAAATGACATAAAAGGCATGCCACTATCTAGTATACAGAACAATGCCCTCACTTCCTTTTTAAGGACTTGGAGGCTGAAATAGATTCTTTAATAGAAGAAATAAAAAGGTGGAATATATATAATATATAATATAATTAGAACAAATACGTAAAAGCCCTAAAGCAAATAATCTGCAGTGTACAAAAATAAAAACTACTTACAAATAGAAAAAATAATTTTATACTTACCAATAGATTTCATATAAAAAATCTTTATTTTGTAGATTCTTTAGATGGGAAAAAATTTCCTTGTTTAATAGATTAGACTGTCCAGTAGGACTATGAAGAGACACATACTTCAACTTCCAGCCCCAGATAAAGGTTAAAGGGTAAAGGAGAGATAAGAGACTTATTTTGTTTAATTGAGATTGAGTGACATAATGTAGGGTGATAATATCTAGAGAGAGAAAATTTCTTTGCTTTCTTAAGATGAGGACTTCTTGTTCCATTTTTTCATTGCCCTTTCCCACATCTGTTCCTCTTGTGCCTTCAGAGGTTATTGGGCAGGTAGGAGTGAAGAGATGAGATAAAGAAATTCAAGTATTAACAGATTAAAAGGATCACAGTGGCCGGTGTTAACAATGAGCTTTGACAGTTTCCTTTTTCTTGGTCCTCTGCTCCACAGCTCTCAGCTCCTGACTGAGTAGTCATGGTTTACCTTGCAGAGTTAGCCTCGGCAGATATATAGAGCGGCTGGAGACAAGCTTTGGTACCGGAAGTTCTTAGGGTAGCTTAAATGACTAGCTCTATAACCACTACTTTCCTGTTCCCTGGATTCTGACCTTTCACTTTATTTTTAAAGAGTGAGAACCATGGAAATTCTTGATAGCTTGTATTCTAATTAGCCCTGATGTCTGTGATTCTGATCTAACATAATGATTACCTCATAGAGAAGAACTACCAGTATTACAAGTAGCAGCAGGAAGGACCCAGGTAAGGCCAAGAGTCAGAACCACTGAAAATGTTATGTAGTTAACCCTTTAGACGAACAATAAATGGAGCAGCAGACACCAGTAGAACCTGAAGATTTGCTTTAAGGAGGGAAATGTTAGACTTTTAAATAAAAAATTAGTACCATGAAAGTCAGTTTCTTTTTTTTTTTTTAAGATTTTATTTATTTATTTGACAGAGAGAGAGACAGCCAGCAAGAGAGGGAACACAAGCAGGGGGAGTGGGAGAGGAAGAAGCAGGCTCATAGCGGAGGAGCCTGATGTGGGGCTCGATCCCATAACGCCGGGATCATGCCCTGAGCCGAAGGCAGACGCTTAACGACTGTGCCACCCAGGCGCCCCTGAAAGTCAGTTTCTAAAAAGAATTTTAGGTGGTTTTACTCACAGATTACTTGAAAATTATGTTTATTTAAGTAGTTGCAAATGTCAGAGCCTTGCCTTATAGTGAATACAAGCAATTGTTATTAAATTTTTGGAAAGTGAACAGAAATGGTACATACCATTAATTAAGAGTACTTTTGTCCATCTTTAAATTACAGCATTTTGTAAAATTATAATTATTCAATATTCTTGATGCTGTGACTGGGAATTTATGTATTCTAGATTAGAGATTAGAGGCTAATTTATTAGTAATTGTTTTTATTTTTAGGAATTACATTTTTCTTTTTGTATTTTTGTTATAATACCCATGACAGATGTTAGGAAATACAGGACTTTGTTGTTTGGTACCTTTATTTATTGATACAACAACTTTATTATTTGACCTCTAAAATCATTGCTAATTCTTTCTCCCTGCCACACTCATCAGAATTTCTAGGTATTCATATTTGAGAACAACACATTTCTGTCCTCAGCATGTCAGTATACACTGTTAAGGAAAAGTGAATACAATTTGTTAATATGGAATCATCAGTTCATTTTCTATGGGCTACTGAATAGTTATAAATTAGTAATAGATTCGGTCATTCCTGAACCCTCAGATTTTGAATCAATGACTTTGAGGGGTGGACTGCATCTCACTATTAGTTCTTTACTTCCCATCTACTGAAATGGGATTACCACATCAAAGAATTTAAAAATAGGAGTTCCTTTAGTTTGAACCAGAAGTTTTCATTTTTGTTTTTTGTAGTCCACTGAGGAAGACAGTATGTGTATAAGATTTTAGAGGCATACTAGTATCTTAGAAGCATATAAATCTAATTTTACCCAAACAACCAAAAGAAAAGTAGATAAATTGGCATTCATCAAAATTAAAAACTTACATATGTCAAAGGACACTATTAAAGTGAAAAGACATCCCACAGATTGGAAGAAAATATTTGCAAATCTTGTAACTGATAACAGTCTAGTATCCAGAATACATATAGAATTCTTACAACTTAACAAAAAAGATAAACAACTTAACTAAAAAATAGACAAATGACTGGAGGAGGCATTTCTTTAAAGAAAAAAATATATGTGGATGAGCAATAAATATATGAAAATGTGTTCAACATCATTAGTAATTTTGAAAATGCAAATTAAAACCACAATGAAATACCAGTTTATACTTTCTAGAATGGCTACATTTTTAAAGTACAAACAGAGGTGAGTCAGTCAGTTGAGCATCTGACTCTTGGTTTCCACTCAGGTCATGATCTCAGAGTTGTGAGAGTCTGTCCTGCCTCAAGCTCCGCACTTAGCAGGGAGTCTACTTTAGATTCTCTCCCTCTCTCTCTGCTCATACCCCTGCTCTCTCTCTCTCTCTCTCTCAAATCTTCAAAAAATTAAAAAGAAACAAAATAAGTGTTGGGGAGGATGTGAAGAAGTTGGAACCCTCAGACTTAGCAGGTGGGAATGTAAAATGGTGCAGCCACTATGGAAAGCAGTTGGGCAGTTCCTCAAAATGTTAAACTTAAGGGATACCATATCGCCCAGTGATTCTATTACCAGGTATATACCCAAGAGAATTGAAAACATATGTTTATACAAAAACTTGTACATAAATATTCATAGTAGCATTATTCTTAGTAGCCAAAAAGTAGAAACAACCCAAATTGTTCACCAACTGATCAATGGATAAATACAATGTGGTATATCCATACAATGGATATTCAGCCATAAAAAGGAAATAATACATACTATATCATGGGTAGACCTTGAAAATGTCACCCTAATGTATGTGAAACAAGACACAAAAAGCCACATATTGTGTGATTCCATTTATATGAGGTATCCAGAATAGGTAAGTATGTGTAAGTAGAGTCATGACTGTCGGGGCCTGGGGGACTGGGAAAGGACTGCTAATGAGTATATGATGGGGTGATGATAATGTTCTGGCATTAAATAGTGGCAATGATTTTATAACCTTGTGAATATGCTCAAAAACTTAAAAGCAAAAGGAAATAAAACCCTGGTTTTAGATTTCAGTGCTGCTTTTTACCAGTGGTATGACTCCTTTACATTCTATTTTCTTTTTCTTTCTTTAAAAAGTGGGGGTGGGGCGCCTGGGTGGCACAGCGGTTAAGCGTCTGCCTTCGGCTCAGGGCGTGATCCCGGCGTGATGGGATCGAGCCCCACATCAGGCTCCTCCGCTATGAGCCTGCTTCTTCCTCTCCCACTCCCCCTGCTTGTGTTCTCTCTCTCGCTGTCTGTCTCTATCTCTGTCAAATAAATAAATAAAAATCTTTAAAAAAAAATAAATAAATAAAATAAAAAGTGGGGGTGACTTACCTACCTCTAAGGTTTGTTATGAAAATTGAGTTGAAAGAACATAGATGTAGTCAGATATAGACTTCTAAGTTAAGATGGTAGAACAAAACTACTTTACAGAATCTCTTTTTAAATTCCAAGTGAAATGAACCAAAGCCATTTTTGAAAAAGAGCAAAAATGGTCAGCAACAGCAACAAACAAAGGAAGTGGCAAGCCCAATAACAATTCTGAAGCTGCAGAATGCACTGTCTTAGGCTTCTGAGACCACCTCTGCCCTTGGAAGCTCTTAGTGATTTACAGAATTTTGAGAAGTCTTACGAATAACCCCAAATCTAGAGAGAAGGAAATTAAATGACTATTCTTTATCTTCTCATTCTTTTGAGTAAGAAAAAAATGAATGAAACAAAAAGTTAAAAAAAAAAAAAAAAGAGGAATGTCTCTGACAGAAAAGAAGTCTCCAGGGATACAAACTGAATCAGGAAACACAGGGAAACCTCCCGTGTGAGGGGGTTACTACACCCCCCGACTAGGTAGATGTGCGTTTAACAAAATGTCAGAATTAAAAACCTGGATATTCCAAGGAAACACAAGAGGTTAATCTTACTAATATAGGCAAGTGTTCTAAAGAGATAATAGCATATCCAGTCACATGAAAATGATAACATTTGTATAAAAGTGAGCAAGTTGGTTTTATTTCAGGAATGTCAGTTTTGAGTTGAACATTAAAATAATTTAAAGGGGGAAAAATCACATGATTATCTCAATAGATAAAGCGTATCAGCTAAACCAAGTAATCTTAGATGTGAATAAAAGAGAGTCAGAAAGTCACCCATGTTAAATCAGAGCACATAAAAGATCTAGACAGAATTGCAAGATAAAAATAAAAAAATAACTATGCAAATATACTATAGCAAACTAATGAATTAATTAAAAAAAAAAAGAAGAAGAAAGAAATCGCATGCAGATGATGAAGACCCATGACCTAAAAGACAGAAGGAAAAATCTCACATGTACTTCAAGTGGTAGACTTTAATAAAAACAAAACAAAACAAAACAAAAAAAGCAAGAGTTTAAAGACAAGATGATTAATACAACAAAATTAGATTAGAGGTAAATTGCAGACCTCAGGAAACCTAATGAGGGCTAAACCAACAGAATTATAGAACAAATAAATAAATCAGAAATAAAGAACATGATAGGTATGGTTAGCAACTGAGTTATATGATAGGAAAACTACAGATAATTAGATTAAGTAGACATAAAAAAGAGTAAAGTTAGAAAAGCTAACTAATAGTTATGGTGCTAAAAATTTCCCTAGCATAATAATAATTAGTGCCCCCAAAATAGAGCACTCAACAAAGAGCAGAAAAAGTATTAAAGATGTGATAAAAGAAAATTTAGCTGAAATAAAGAATCTAGAGATAGAAAAAGTAGACAGATGGAAACAGGTTGGAAAAAGTAGAATAAGGTGTGATACCATATTATCTTAAACATTCAGAGTTTCAATCAATGCTATACAAAATTGAGAAAAGACAAGACATACATTTTCCCACTTAATGTTTTCCTTGATGTCTTTTCTTAGGGTTAGAGGATTCTTTCCAAAAACTCCTCTTGCGGTAAAGAAATATTTAACATAATCTGTAGTTTAATTCATTTCTTTTTTCCTTTATTACTTTATAATAAAGTTAAAATTAAATGCTTTTATTTAAAAATAGTATCCCATCTTTGTAAAGGTATTACCATTGCTCTATATTCACGGAAGGAAAAGTCGGTAGGTAGGTAATAAGCTAGATGTCTGGAATGGTGTTAACTTAGTAGTATTGACAGTTTCTGGCTGGTGGCACTTGAGATATGTATCAGTCAGGGTCTAGTGAGGAGATAGAAGCTATACCAGTTATTTTTAATAGAAAGAATTTAATATAAGTTATCGTTAACAGACATTAAACTGAAGTGGCAAAATAGGATACTAAAGTTTTCACAGAGGTATCGACTGTGGGAAGGAGCTACCGTTCCTGAGGCCACAGGAAAGAAGTTGAAATTATTAGAATATATAAATTTCACAGGAGGGGCCCTGTGGAGTTTTAACTCAGATCTCTGGGAAGGAGGTGCTGCTTATTCTAGTATTAATGCCTCTGGACTTTGAGGGTGGGCCCCGTGGGCCTGGGACTCAAATGCCTAGTGCTAATGTGTCTGAGGAGGGCACAAAAAGGCTGTTTGGGATAATAAGTAAGGTAAAAAACAATGTTATTTTGTTCTAAATGGCTAGCCAGAACAGGAAATACTTTTCCAATTTTTAGAAGTATTCCTCTGTGTCTCTCAATTTAGAACTTTTGAAAGTTTTTATTCATACTGATCTTGTACATTTTTTAAAATTTATTGCTAGCTTTTTTAGTTTAGTCTTGTTCCTATAAATGAAAACTTTTCTTCTACTCTATCTTTTGATTGGTTTTAGTTTGTGTATAAAAAAAGCTTCTTGGGGTGCCTGGGTGGCACAGCAGTTAAGCGTCTGCCTTCGGCTTAGGGCGTGATCCCGGCGTTATGGGATGGAGCCCCACATCAGGCTCCTCTGCTGTGAGCCTGCTTCTTCCTCTCCCACTCCCCCTGCTTGTGTTCCCTCTCTCTCTGGCTGTCTCTATCTCTGTCAAATAAATAAATAAAATCTTTAAAAAAAAAAAAAAAGCTTCTTATGTTTAAATATTAATTCAACATCCAGAATCCTTACTGAGTTTTGTTACTCTTTGTCAGTTTTTCATCTTCATAGTATGTAAGCTTCTCTAACTAGTTCTTAGAGAAATCTGCTTCGCATTTTGTTAGGTGGGAGTCTTTGTCCCACACGAATTTCTCTTTATTGTCAAGTACCATTTCTTTTCCTGAACTATTATTGTAAAAGACTGGTCTCCCTGCTTCTACCCCTGTCCCATCACCAATTCATTCTCAACACAACTGCTAATATAATACTTTTAAAACGTAAATCATACCACTTTCCTCCTCAAAACCCTTAAATGATCATCCACTGTTCTTCAGATAAAATTCAGATTCCTTAGCATAAACTGTAAGGCTTTGTGTCTTAGCCTGCTTGGGCTGCAGGAACAAAGTATCATAGACTGTGCGGGCTTAAACGACGGAAATTTATTTTCCCCTAGTTTGGAGGCTGGGAAGTCCAAGATCAAGGTGCTAGCCAATTCACTTCTTGGTGAGTTCTCTCTTTCTGGTTTGCAGATGCCTACCTTCTTGCCCATGTCCTCACATGGCCTTTCCTGTGTTTGTACAAAGGGGGCCAGAGAACACACACTTCTTTCTCCTAAGTCCACTAATCATATCATAGGGGCCTGACCCTCATGACCTAATGTAATCTTCATTACCTCCCAAGGGCCCTGCATCCAAACACCATCATATTGTGGGGTAGGGCTTCAAAATAAGAATTTTGGGGGGCACATTCAGTCCATACTGCTCTAAATGATCTGGTCCCTGCCTGTCTGTTTAACCTTTTCTGGTGGCACTATCCAGAGTCCCTTAACACACTGGCCTCTTTTAAATTACTCAAACACATCAGGCTTCTTTCTACTTTAGAATTTTACACATGCTGTTCCCTGCCTAGAGGCTCTTCCTTATGCTGTTTACATGAGAGATTTGTTATCCTCCTGTAAGTCTCATTTTATTTTTTTATTTTATTTTTTTATCCTGTAGGTCTCAGTTGAAATACCCCCTTTCTCAGAATCCACATATGTGAGTAGGTCTCCTCTAATTGTCAACTCACTGAACTTATTTATTAATCTATTACAAATGTGTATCTATATATATGTATGCATAATTTTATTCTTCTATCTACTCTTGTAATGATCAGAATCCTCCATAACAAAAAGTGTTTTTCTAATGGAAAAAAATTCTATCGATAAAACTTTTTTTTTTCCAGATCATGTCAACGCCATACTTTTTTTCATTTTGGTAAAATATATAAGGTAAAACTTTCCATTTAAACCTTTTTTAAGTATACAAATCAGTGACATTAATTTCATCACAATGTTGTGTATTGATAAAATTTTTGTAGTCTCTTTAATTCACGGTCAAGCTTTTGCTTTTGTTTGGTCATATACTGTTGAGAAAATAATACTCACATATGTTGTTGTACTTGACAATACCTTTAAGAATTTAAAGGCCACATACCTTTAATGCCATAACTCCAGTCCTAGGAATGATTTGTACATGTGTTTAAGACACTTACACATAGATTTTCATTGCAGACAGCAAAGGTTTGGAAACAACCTAAATATCCATCAATAGGGAGGGAGCTAGTTTAATGAATTATCGTATAATCATACCATGAAATACTACTCAGTTATTAGGTGATGGAGCAGTTCTGTATGTAATTATGTGGAATGATTTCCAAGAAGAAAGCAAGGTGTAGAGAACATTGTGTATAGTATGCATGCCATAGTTTGTGTATTCCCCGCAGAAGATATTATGCTGGAATTTATCTAGATTATCTTTTGAAAGAGCAAAAATGAGAAATCAGATGACTAAAGCTTCAAGGGTAGGATGGAGACTTTCTCACTGAAAGAATAATAAAAAATACTATGGGAATAGAGATGAATGTTTCTGGCTGAAGCTATGGGTAAGACTTTTTGGAGAACAAAATTTTTTTTAAAAAGCTTAGTATTCTTTTATCTAACAAAAATAGGACACATATTAACAGGTAATTATGATAGATATTGCTGTGAGGAGATGTAAAGCAATTTCAGTTACAAGTGGAAATGTTATCTGGAATTTTTTAAATTTTTATTTTATTTTATTTTATTTTATTTTATTTTATTTTATTTTATTATTTATTTTTAGGTGGTGATAGTGGACTGGATGGGTTAGGAGGACCAGGTGTACAACTAGGAAGCCCAGACAAGAAAAAACGCAAGACAAATACACAGGTAAATTGACATTTTCTTTAATAACTATTTTTGTTCACTGATAAGCCGATGAGGTAAATTTAAATTTGGTCATGGTTTTGTTTCCTATCCTCATTCATAACCTAATCTTGAATTCTGCAGTGATTTTTTTCTTTTTAACTCTGCGACTAGTAGCTATTGTTGGCCTATAGGCCTAAAGTGGGTATTGCAAGAAGGAAGTGTAGGCAGACAAGTTAAAATGCTTATACTTAAATCTAACTTAAAAAGCATAGATACCTGTCGTTCTACTAAAAGATTTTAAAATCTGTGGACACAGGTCTAACCTGAAGCAGCGTTCAGCTGTTTTAATAATTCAGTAGTACATAGGTATCATTAAGCAGTCATGGTGGAAGTATCTTTAGTATATAACCTGTGCTTGGATAATCGTTATAAAAACAGGCTTCTGTGCTTTTATCCCCTGTAAATTTGAAGCACTCTTTTTGTTTTAAAAACTGCGAGTAAGTATGATGTGTATACAGATTACTTTTTTCCATTTTGGCCACCAGCAGAACTTGTTTGCTTTAAACTTGCCGTGTGACTAAACCTGGAAGTTTATTTTTCCATTCTGAGGCCAAGAGCATAGTGCTTGGGGAATGCTTTAATAGCTACTCCCTGAAGTTAAGCTAGTAAAAAAAAACTTAGATGCTGTTTATTGTTACTTAATTCTATGGTTTAAGTGAAAGATTCTAGAATTATAGGTAAGCATATTAAATGAAAGTTACATAATGAAGCTTCTTTCGAAGCTTAAATACCTTTGGAATTTGAAATAACAATGAGTTTGAGCTCAGAAAAGCATACCTTCTTTCCTTTCCTAAAGGAAAGAAATCTACACATTTTAATAATTAAATATAATTAAATATGAAAACTATTTGGAATTGAAAGGTCAAATGACGAATTAGATTTTCATAACACATAGCAAGAGAAATTGGATTAAAGCTAGGTTGTTGCATGTTAAGATAACAGTTTTAATGACTTCTTTGATCAAAACATGTACTTTACTCTACATTCTCATTTCAGGGGCCTTCTTTTCCTCCATTGTCTGAGTATGCTCCACCACCGAATCCAAACTCTGACCATCTAGTGGCTGCTAATCCATTTGATGACAACTATAATACTATTTCCTATAAACCACTACCTTCAGCAAATCCATATCTCGGCCCTGGTTATCCTGGCTTTGGAGGCTATAGCACATTCAGAATGCCACCTCACGTTCCTCCAAGAATGTCTTCCCCATACTGTGGTCCTTACGCACTCAGGAATCAGCCACACCCATTTCCTCAGAATCCTTTGGGCATGGGTTTTAATCGACCTCATGCTTTTAACTTTGGGCCACATGATAATTCAAGCTTTGGAAATCCATCTTATAATAATGCACTAAGTCAGAATGTTAACATGCCTAATCAACATTTTCGACAAAATCCTGCTGAAAACTTCAATCAGATTCCTCCACAGAATGCTAACCAAGTATCTAACCCTGACTTGGCATCTAACTTTGTCCCTGGAAATAATTCAAATTTTACCTCTCCATTAGAATCCAATCATTCTTTTATTCCTCCCCCAAACACTTTCAGTCAAGCAAAAGCACCACCCCAAAAACAAGACTTCAGTCAAGGAGCAACCAAAAACACGAATCAAAATTCCTCTGCTCATCCACCTCACTTAAATATGGATGACACCGTGAATCAGAGTAATATTGAATTAAAAAATGTTAATCGAAACAATGCAGTAAATCAAGAGAATAGCCGTTCGAGTACCACAGAAGCTACAAATAACAGCCACGCAAATGGGACACAGAATAAGCCACGGCAACCTAGAGGTGCCCCAGATACATGCACCACTGAAAAAAGCAATAAATCCTCTCTCCACCCAAGCCGTCATGGCCATTCTTCTTCTGACCCAGTGTATCCTTGTGGAATTTGTACAAATGAAGTGAACGATGACCAGGATGCCATCTTGTGTGAAGCGTCTTGTCAGAAATGGTTTCATCGGATCTGCACTGGAATGACTGAAACCGCTTATGGCCTCCTAACTGCAGAAGCATCAGCAGTATGGGGCTGTGACACCTGTATGGCCGACAAGGATGTCCAGTTAATGCGTACTCGAGAAACGTTTGGTCCACCGGCAGTGGGCAGTGATGCTTAATCACCGGCATTAACTAAAGGGTGTTTTTTTTTTTTTTCCTGAGTCTTGCAGAGGTTCAGTGACACAGGATTTTAATGTTTTACATTATTTTTCTAAATGCACACACAAAAAGATTATTTACCTTTTAGTTTTCATTATTATTCTCCTTCATTACCAGTGCAAATTTTGTATTGTCTTCGTTTGCTCTCTTAAATGAGAATAATGTATATGGGGTGCTTTAGAAAGTATACAAATAAATGTTAGTTGTTGTTGTTGTTAATCATAAACATAAAAAGCCTCTTGAAGCTTCAAAATAATACATAGCAAATGTAGGCAAGTTTGTTAGAATCATTGAAAAATGTACATTGCAGAGCTGAACTTGGGCAATATTACGTTAAATGGTTCAAAAAATTTTTTCAAGGATCTATTCGACATGTTTTCAGAAAAAAATATATGTAGCTATAACAAGGAAGGAATCATACATTTTAATGGATGTTTTAAAAATAATAGAGTATGTTACCAGATTTCTTCCCACTAGGGTCCTTGAAATTAGTGACTTTCCTATTTTCAAGTCAGTCTTTTTAAGATATCTGTTTGTACAGGTATGAGCAGATGTTAGCATATAGTAGATGCTCAGTAAGTATTTGTTGATTAACTTGTGGATTGTACCACATGAAATTGCTAATATTAGATCAGTTGAAAAATGACTGCAATTAGTAGAGTTGAAGTGAAGTATGTTTCTAGTTGTGCTGTTTAGAATTATAATAGTATTATGCTCTTCATTCAGCTTCCTTTGATTATTGAGTTGTTTTGTTATTGTTTTCCAGAGAAATAAATAACATAGTATCCTCGGAAGAATCGCGAATACTTCCTTTAATATGATTTCAAGCCAGGACATAACTGCAAGTGAGATAGGTGGAAACATCAAGTTGGCCTTAGAAGGCTCAGCTGGGGAAAGAACTGCTCCGTGGTGGTTTGAAAAATCTTGTTCTGGGGATCTGGATTCAAAGACGAGCCTCAGGGGAGATCAGAATCCATTTTGAGCAAAGACCAGTTAAGAGCCAGGGTGAAAGCTAACTTACAAACGACAATTTCAAGGCCTTGAAATAGTCGGGCGTTTCTGTCGTGACTGGGGAAAGTGTAAAGACGGACCCAAGAACATCCTCCTGGGAGACGATCAAGAACGGAGACAGAAGTGTACTCGTTAACATTCAAAACAGTGGAAACCTATTTTTAGCGTGGATCATGACCTGTGACCAAAAAACAAAAACAAACACACAAGATACCGTATGACAGTTGATAGCAGTTCATACAACGGTCGGATGTTGGTGAAGCTCCCAAACTTGCGCCGTCGTTATTGTGACCAAAACAGATCTGAAGGCAAAAGGAGAATTAATGACTACTGTTTAAACCCTAGTGAAACGGCAGCAGCAGCATATCGCCAAGAAATTAAAATTGTGCGTGAAACTTTAAAAAACCTCTTTTGGTTAATAAACATGAGCCCACACTTTTACATGACAGCACTTGACCTCCTATGTCACAAGCCACTAAAGCAAAGTTAATTGAATTGGGATATTAAATTTTGTCATGTCCATTATAGTCACCAGAACTTTATCCAGCGAACTCCCATCTTCTTCATCATTTGAAGCTTTTTTTAAGAAACAACATGTTCTCCAATTGAGAAGCAGTAATTGGAGGGGATGTGAACAATTTATATAGCCGAAGAAATGACAAATTTTATAAAAATGAAATATTTAATATCCTACTAGAAGAAAATTATTAATGCTCATGATGCATATTTTGATTGAATAAAACTTATTTTTTTAAGCACAGTGTTTTAATTTTGACCTACAAAATAGCAATTTCATATGGTACAAGGTAGTAGAAGGTTTTCTCCATTTACCTGTGACTAGTTAGAGGTGAGTACAAAATATTTTCAATATAGTTGTAAATTATATATCTTTACAATTTTAGGAAATGAAATGATATAAACTCTAATACTAGATACTCCTTGGTGTGACAACGTTACCAACTGAAGTAGGTTAAAACGCAGTATTTTTGGCTGATCTGACATTTGACGTATTCAGTAGCATACTTGAAGATCCCATTTTGCTTACTTTATATTAAACACGATTTTCTAAATGTTTAAGGACCTCGTTATGTTGTTCTTGAAATCCTAGTGAGTGCTGATTTTGAAGAAATGATGCACTGCATGCTGTAAGCCCAGTCCTAGCATCAGATCATGGTTTTTATGACAATATAGGTTAGATAGATATTGAGTAGAAACTTCCAGTGTCCTCAGGAGTTAACATTTTACATGGTAGAACTTGAGTTGTACTTATTGTTAAAATTGATTATTATGCAGTTTCTTAAGCCATCTGGTAATTGCAGTTTCAGTAGTAGTTTTGTGAAAGTGAGCTAACCTCTCCCAAGCTCGTCTAAAGGTACTCGATTTGTAATGTGATTCTTTTCCATTTTCAAATAGTTGTTTTTAAAAACTTAGAAGTGAATTTTTATTCAAGTGTGTAGGTTTTCAGAGCACCTTATTTAAGTAAAGAGTCTGTAAATAGTCAAAGAAAAACCCTTAATGACTGACAGTGAGTCATAGGCAAACTATAATCATAGTGCGTGAATGTTTTCATGTATTCGAATTACTTTTTTAACTAGTTCCACATTTGTCTCTGTATGACCGTAAGTCAGAAATTAGATCATTTTTGATAGGAAAAGTGATGAAGTGTAAGAATGTTCAATTTGACCCAAAGAAGGCTATTATACAAATTGATACGGCTTTGTTAGGACAAGTGATGAGCTGCCCTAAACATTTTCAGATGCTCAGTAATGGAAAGAAATGTACATATGTGGAATAATCTTCCAGTAGCATTGCACCTTTTCTCATGGAATCCTCTTCCCTTCACTGAAAAGCCTCATCTCACATGCACATGTACACACACACACACACACACACACACACACACAACTGAGCAGGAAATCGTGGTTTCTCCTATATTCTCAAGTTTTGTCTAAGTTCAGCCTGGCTAACGCTCAGCAGACAGCTAGGTTACTGATAGTTTTAAAGCATCGGTTCCTTTCCCAGAACTTGCTTTATTCATTTCGCTAGAGAATTCCTAGTCTACTTGCTTCTAGATGCTACTGGACTCAACTGATGCTGAAACAGCTTCGCTTGTAAAAGGAAAATTATTCTTCAGATACAGTGCTTAGAATTCGTTTTGTGATCAGTGTTTTCTTTTGTTGTGAAATACTTGTAGGGTACGGCTATTATGATTCTTGTTATCCAAATTAGAAGATTATGTACATAAAGCAAGATTTTCTTGTAGTAGGGCTTATTCTTCATAGATTAACACAATACAGAGAAATCTGATTTTTTAAAAGATTTCGAACTCTGCCTACTGGTAGGAAAAAAACCTCAATAGTGTGGGTCACCATGAATTCTGCTGACTGTAATCATCCAAATAAGTATCAGGAGTCTTCATCTAGTATTCTTTCAAACTTGTTTGTCTTGAACATATTAAAAGTGCTAGTACTTATTGTCCAGCATATTATAGTAATTGTATTTAATAGTGAAAAAAAATGTAAGTAATGATTTTTTTAAGGGAGCTCTTGAGAATTTTTGGATTTTGTTTTTTTACAGTATATAGAGGTTTCATATGCATGAACATTTGTGCTATTTTAGATTTTTTTTTTTTTAAATTAAAAAGTTCGGTTAAGAGCATCCAGGCTCCCAAAGGTCATTTGTAAATAGTGGTTTGGAACGTTATGTAAAATGATTAGATTGTTAGGAAAGCTCATAAAGGCTTATTTAAACCATAATGTAGTTAACTGATAGTATCATGCTGAGCACTCAGTTTTCTTTAGGAAACCAATTAATGTAGGAGGTAGAAACAGGTCTTCTCTTTTTCCTGGTGGGATTCAGGAAAGCTAAGTTTCTTGGTGTTAGTGTTTCCTCGTTGTCCGCTTACCATCTTAAACCCTCCGGTAGAGTACTAGATAAGCCAACTTGCCTTTTCCGTTACGGATGCTCTGTGCTTCAAAATTTCATCTTTCCTCCACTCAGAATTCCCATTTTTTCTGTGGTTATGGCTGGCTAGATTTTTAGGGAAAAATGTTTTCCACCAAGATGCAAATGAAGATAGTGAAGAAAGTTTGATTAAACTTTTTTTTTTTAAGACTGCTTATTCAGAATAATTTTTATCTAGGATTTCAGACAATATGACCACATTTCAGGCACTGTAGGAAACAGTATTTTTATCGAATTGATGGATGCTGTCTTGAGCGTACTTCCCAATTTCCTTTAGATTATTGGGACTTTTCAGTTTTCTTTCTCCACTTTTGAACTCAGAGGTGTCTCCTCATTTCCAAATTTTAGTAACTTCCCCCTTTTCCCTATTCTGTTTATCCAGTAGGGCAGTAGAGAAGTCACATCTGCATTTTTCTCACTCTCGGTGCAGAAGTGGAAGTTTAGAGGTAGTAGGGAGACGGGGGCTGGTGTTAACATCTCCCAAGAGGGAAATGAAAAGTGGCTGTCTTTAAGCCAGACATGAGTCCATCAGAGCCTGCCTGTATTTCATTGAAAATTTTTAATGAAACCCAATGGATAAGCTTCATTTTTGTCATAGTTTGTCAAAATACATTACTCACAATTATATTAAAACTTATTCTAAATACTTGTACTTTTCTTGTTCTGTAGGTAATCGAGATGATGTTGCTTGTTAGTTAAAATATCTTTTATAAAAGAAAGTCCTGCTTCTTATCATGATGTATGTGACTTAAATGACTGTTTCATATTAAAACTATTTCTTCCTTATGTACTGTTTACATATACCTCTTTTTGGGATATTAGTTCAGTACTTTTATACAAATCTGAGTGTGTTCCACATTGGTGACATGTATTTTTGCAGTAATTTTTTGTTTTGTTCTTAGAGCATGTCTAAAGTAACACATGCACTAGTGCTGTGGTCTGTGGCAAAATTACTGTAATTCAAATTGGAAAATAAAATGTTTCCAGACTTTGTCCAACATTTATTCCTATGGCAAAGGAAATTACTATGTAATACTAATTATTTCTTATGCGGGTATGTTTAAGCTACTCTATGAAGTATGTGACACATCAATATTTATGGATTAGTAGATGGCCTGATGTTTTGAAATGGGAGAGGGGGTAAAATTTGGTGTTAGCAATTCATAACACTCATAATACAATAAATACTTCTTAAAATTTTGATTTTTCTCTCACAGTTATAACTTACCAAGGAATTACTATCTTAATTGATTGTGCATATTAGGATTTTTTTAGCCCTTACCATTAAAATTACATACTAGACTTTGAACCTACTCTGATGTCTTCCAGCCAAAAAAGATACCATTCACTTCATCATAACCAAAATAAGTAGAAATGTTAATCTTCATTTATTAAGAAGCTATTATAATACCACGAAAATCCTCTAATTTACTTAAATTTTGTAACCATTGATACAAGGACTTGAGTGGTGTTTACTTTGTACTATCTGATGAAAGTTTTATTAATAAAAGTCATAACAGTTTAAAGAAAAATGTTTAATCTTGGGAAAATATTAAGCTTTATGGAGCATTTATTTGAGAATACTATTTAAAAAGCATTCTTTTGTCTTTAAAACAAGTACCCAAAAGAATTGTAATAGGTAATACTTGGCCAGTGCAAATTTGCATATTTTAAAATTGCACACCTGAAAGCAAAAAAAAAAAGAATGCTTATGAGTGCTTAAACTGCATATCTTTTTAAAGTATTCAAATTTTTAGACTTTTATCAATTCAAACTATCCTGAATAAGGTTTTACTATATTAGTGATGTATATTACAAGATAAATGTTTACCTATGTTATGTTTATGGTATCACTATACAGCATCATTTTTGGCATGGTTGTTGTGTATTTTGTACCTTTGATTGTCAGCTATTGATAAGATTGACATAGCAATAAATCTGATACAGTTCTTAATATTTTAAAAAATGCCGTATACCATACTGTGGCACAATTCCATTATATTTGATTTGAATGCCCAGTGTTTACATGGGTCTATTTTGGGGGTTAAAATTTAGAATTACATATTAAGGTTTTATTTTTTTTCCTGGTGTCTTCACATACAATCTCTTAGAAATGAATCTGTTTTTATTTAAGTCATAGAGGTTTAAAGAAGTATTAGTATTAAATGATTCATGAATTGCTTTGTGGAAAAATTTAAAGTATGAAATGACTAGGTTACCCCCAAACTCTTTGTTTTCTTTGTATGGTTTTGTATAGATTACAGTTTTCAGAGAAATAAAATTGGCTTGGTAACTGATTGAATATAGTGGATAATGGATAGTTTGTGTAAGGGCTTCCGAGTATTAAACCAAAAATTCTCAATTCTGAATTACTTTTTAATAATTACTATTAATAGTGGTAAGCCAATTTCCCTTTTTCTTTTAAGATCTTTAATTCTTATAACTTCCTCCTTTTGATCCCTTTCTTTCTTCCTCAAACACCATGGTAGAATGTAAGAGGAATTTGACTTATCTTCCACATTTTAGCTGTTTATTCTAAGATAAGTAGTAAGACAAGTAGAGGTTCTACTGTCAAAACAGTCCGTGTTATTGTTGGCCATTCTTTCCAAGGTTCATACTAAATGTCGTTTGTGCATTGTATAAAGAATGTTATTTATCAGTATTTAGACCTACTATTAGTAGAAATTATGTATGGCAGGCTTTCTTGAACAATATGTATTGTAAGTTTGTTCCTATAGTGTTATGCTTCAGATTCTTTTAAATAAAGCTAGTTTTTAAAGAGAAAAATAACTGTTTTTTTAAGTGCTTGATTTTCAACAGGACAATCTTAGGTTATAGCTATGACAGTCTTGGCTTTGGGTAGGAAATGTTCCAGGAAACATTTACCAGGGCAATAGCCTACAATTTACCAGGAATTTAATTTTATACTGAGAACCAAACCAGTATTTTTGGACAGGCCTTGTTATATGCCGTCTTTTTTTCCCCCCATGAAGTTTATACATAACACTGAGTCCTGAGTTTCCCTTTAAAAATCTGAGCATAACCTATCTGTCTTGATTTTAACAGATTAGGACTTCAGTTCTGTTAACAGAAAATTAATTGGAAAGGAGTTCTACAACCTCAGCAGCTTAACAGTCCCTGAAATGGAGACACCACTGTACCAATATTAAGAACAAACTTGCCTGAATGATAAGATCATGTTTACAAAAGACCTCCAAAATCTGTTGGAAATAAACATTAGCTGTTTAGAGTCTTACATGGAAAGATGGCATGCGAATGTGTTGATGCAGCTTGGCATAAGAGGTAATAAAAATGACTAAGATAAAATTACATCAAGACAAAATTTGAGTGCATGAAAGTTCTATTTAAATATATGGAAGGGGGCGCCTGGGTGGCTCAGTTGGTTAAGTGGCTGACTCAATTTCAGCCCAGGTCTTTTTGTTTATTTGGTTTGTTTTTTTTTTTTTTTAAAGATTTTATTTATTTATGTGACAGAGAGACAGCCAGCGAGAGAGGGAACACAGCAGGGGAGAGGGAGAGGAAGAAGCAGGCTCCCAGCCGAGGAGCCCGATGTGGGACTCGATCCCGCAACGCCAGGATCACGCCCTGAGCCGAAGGCAGACGCTTAACGACTGCGCTACCCAGGCGCCCCTGTTTTTTGTTTTTAAGTAGGTTCCATGTCCAGCTTGGAGCCTGGTGAAGGGCCTGAACTCACAACCCCAAGATTGAGACCTGAGCTGAGATCAAGAGTTTGATGCTCAACTGACTGAGCCACCCATGATCTCAGGGTCGTAAGTTCTAGCCCCGTGTTGGGATCCAGGCTTGGAGTGGAGCCTACTTTAAAAATCAGTAAATTAATTAATTAAGAATAAATTACAAATTAATTAATTAATGGAAGGATGGGGTGCCTGGCTGGCTCAGTTGAAAGAATGTGGGGCTCTTGATCTTGGGGTGGTGAGTTTGAACCCCACGTTGGGTATAGAGATTATTTAAATAAAACCTTCAAAGTTTTTTAAAACATAAATATATTAGAAGGAAAAATAAACATAAAATATATGGAAGGCAAAAAAATCAATAAAAATGTGTTTATTTTACCTGCTGTAGGAGAGAGAAAGATATGCAAAGACTTCCAATCAAATAACATCTTGAGTCGATGCTCTAAAGCACCCCCTTCTGTTCCAAACATAGTATGATAAATATAAAAAGAGAAAATTGGGTTCAAAACCAAAAATATATCCAAAGACCAGAAATAAAGGAAGAAACCATGAACCATGCTGAAGCAGCAGGCTGCCTGCCTAGGTCCAGAGCAGAAGTTCTAATCTGGCAGGGTATTGAGATCTAAAAGTGCTACTACATTTCAAAACTTGTGAGATGTGATAACAGTACTAGAAGAGAAATGTATAGCTTTAGATAATTTTTAAGCCCCAAATATGATTAAGCATTGATCTCAAGAGGAGAAGAAAATAAAAAATCCTAAGGAAAGTAGAAGGAAGAAAATATTAAAAAATAAGAAAAAACAGGAGAGGAATAAAAAAGCCACAAGCAGGTTACTTAACAGATTAGTAAAATTGATGATCCTCTGATGAAATGGATTTTTTTTTAATAGCAGAAATAACAGGAATGAAAAAGGGGACCAAAATAGCACTGCTTGAGGCTAAGGGGCGAGCTGGGATTCCTCTATCCTACTGCACCACTTGGGAAAGGAGACTAAGCAGCAAAACCTACCTCCAAATGATATGTGGGCTCCAGGTCACATAGGAAGATGTGGGCCCAAGGTGGGCAGAAGTGCACAGTTTGCAGTTTGCTCAGTTGGTAACCGGTGACACCAAAGACACCAGTTATCACCAAAGAATTGAAGTAGTGAATTAGCATATAACACTTAGCTGAATTGGTGTTTCTAGGACACAACTTGGAGGCAACTTAAAACTGCTAGAAGGGCTGAACCCAGAGGAAAGAAAAATAAAATGAAAGAAGAAAGCCCGCTGTAAATCAAAATTTCAAATTTGTGAAAGAAACCTAATGATAAGACAAACAGTTAACCAATACCTTTTGAAATTTCAATCCACTCAAGATGAAAATAATAGAATAGCCTGAAAAGGACTTTAAAATAAGTATGTTTTGGGATCCTGAAAGACAAAGAATAAAAATTGAAGTTATGAAATCTGGTAAGTTCACATTCATTCATTTATTCAACATTTATCGTTTTTTATATGTCGGGCAATGTTCTAGATGCTAAAAGAGAGAGTAAATCAAACAGACAAAAATTACCACTCTCAGCAGATTGTTATTCTAGAGAAAATAAGCAAGAGAATAAGTGCAATGCACAAAAGAAAAGGTAATGAGATAGGGAATGCTGAAGCTGGCAGGGCAAGAGGTGCAAATTCTTAATTTTTAATAGCTCAGTGAAAAAAAATACGTAAGGGACACCGTCATACTGATAACTGGGGAAGAAAACTCCAGGCACAGGTAACAGCAGGTACAATAACCCTGGGAAAGAGCATGCTTGGCACATTTCATAGATTTCAAGGAGGCCACTGTGTCTGGAATGAACAGCCCATGGGCTGGGCTCTGAGCTCAGCCAGGAGTCTGCTTGAAGATTCTCTCCCTCTGCCCCTCCCCTACTTGCACACGTGCATGTGCGCCCTCTCTCTTTCTCTCTCTCTCAAGTAAATAATCTTAAAAAAAGAAGTTGCTGAAGAGTTTCAGGAGAGAAGGATCATTCTGACTGCTGTGTTGAAATAGATTGAAGAGGTAGGGAGTGGAAGGAAGAAGACTAGTTAGGAAGCTATTATAGTAATTTGTGTGAGAGATGATGTGACTAGAACCACAGAGATAACAGGGGAAGGAGTGAAATGTGGGTTTTGTTTGGTCTTGATTCAAACAAAATAACTGTAAAAACACACAACTGGGGAAATGGGACTATAAACTTGGGTCATATGACATTGGTGATTATTTTAGTTCTGTTACAATAATGACATTGTGTTTATATAATAAAACACCTATTTTTAAAAAGATGAATACCGAAATACTTATAATTCTTCAATTTGCTTTAAAATAGTCCAGAGGGGAGAAACGAAGCACGCCAAATCAGTAATGATGTATAAGACTTAACATTGATTTTCAGATGTGGCCTAGTGACCATATATAGGAGGATGGTCAAGTGATAGTTCCTAATCTCATTCACGACATATATAAAGATAATGGATAATTTCAGATTTTTTAAGAAAAAAAAATTAGTGAATTATGTATTTAAAAAGTCACAATTTAAGTCACAATAGAGCCCTGCATCGGGCTCCCTGCTCAGTGAGGAGCCTACTTCTCCCTCTCCCACTCCCCCTGCTTGTGCATTCTCTCATTGTCAGATAAATAAATAAAATCTTAAAAAAATAAAAACAAAAAATAAAAGAATATAAATACACTATAACTTCTAACAGAGGGCAAAGCAGAATACAGAAAATTTTATCAAGCCAATAGAAGATAGGAGAGCAGATAAAAAGAATAACAAAAGTGGAAATAAAACCAAATTATCAGTAGTTATATATAAACGGATTAAATTCACCTGACACTGCCAGATCATTCCAAGGAATTTTTTTTTTGTCCAAATACTGTTTGCAAGAGATACATATGGAAATTTCAAAAGCAAAGGAATGTTTTATGTACAATGACATTCATTAAGAAGTGGAAAAGCCAAATTCTAAATGACTGTATACAAAAAAAGGGCCATCTATATAATGGAAAATTATGAAGAATTAAAACTTCAAAGACACCTGGGTGGCTCAGACTGTTAAGTGTCTGCCTTCGGCTCAGGTCATGATCCCAGGGTCCTGGGATTGAGTCCTGCATCGGGGTCCCCGCTTAGTGGGGAGCCTGCTTCTCTCTCTGCCTGCCACTCCCCCTGCTTGTGTGCTCGCTCTCTCTGACAAATAAGTAAATAAAACCTTAAAAAAAATTACAACTTCATGCCATATAAAAAATAAAATGGAAGAGATGATAATTGTTAAGTAAAAAAAGTTTAAGGAAAGTTATATACAGAATGATCACAATTAGTTTTTAAAATAAGCAATTTATGTATCTATGTATACCTACCTAGAGATAATTGTCTGGAATGAGTACATGCCAAAATATTACTGTGGTTATCCTTGGATAAGGGAAGTATGTGTGATTTTTCTCCTTGGTATTATCAACAATAAACACGTATTTCTTTGGTCATCAGAAAACAATTTAAAAAAAAAGTAAAGAGATAACAAAAAGTATAACAGGAAAAGACTAATCAAAGGAACCTACTATAATAATGTTAGTAAAAGACAAAATAGGATTTAAGGCTGTTATCAAAAAGATAGGAGATAACGAGTGTTGGTGAGGATGTGGAAAAGAGGGAGTCCTGGGACGCCTGGGTGGCTCAGTTAGTTAAGCGTCTGCCTTCGGCTCAGGTCATGATCCCGGAGTCCTGGGATTGAGTTCCGCATGGGGCTCCTTGCTGGCAGGGACCCTGCTTCTCCCTCTTCTGTTCCCCGTGTTTGTGCTCATTCTCTCTCTCTCTTAAAAAAAAAAAAAAAAAGAGGGAATCCTTTTGCACTATTGGTGGGAATGCAAACTGGTGCAGCCACTATGGAATTTCCTCAAAAAATTACAAATAGAACTACATATGATATAATTCCGATTCTGGTTATCTATCCAAAGGAAATGAAATCACTATGTCAAAGAGACAACTGCACCCCTATGTTCATTGCAGCATTATTTACAGTAGCCAAGACATAGAAAAAACCAAAGTGTCCCATTAATGGAAGAATGGTAAAAAAAAAAAAAAAAAAACCCAAATGTGAATACATATATATGTGTGTATACATATATACATATATACACACATCCTCTCATGATTTCATGATATATGTATATATATGCTTTCTATATATACATATAAATGTTTGTCTATGTATACATATATATGTGTGTATGTATGTATATATATAGAATATATATATAAAAAGGAAATTCTGCCATTTGCAACAACATGGATGGACCTAGAGGGCATTATGCTAAGTGAAATAAGACAGAGAAGGACAAATATTACATGATCTCACTTTTATGAGGAATCTAAAAAAGCTGACATCACAGGTACAGAAAATGGATTAGTTGGTGCCAGAGGCAGAAGGGTAGGGGTCAAAAGGGGTAAAGGAGGTCAAAAAATAAAATCTTCAGTTGTTTATAGATAAGTCCAGGGGACGTAATTTACAGCATGGTGAGTAAAGTCAACAATACTGGTATATATTTGAAAGTTGCTAAGAGAATAGATCTTAAAAGTTCTCATCATAAGAAAAAAAAATTGTAACTAAGTGAGGTGTTGAATGTTAATTAAACTTATTGTGGTGATCATTTCACCATATATATATATATGATATATATATCAAATCATCATGTTGTACACCTAAAACTAATACAATGTTATATGTCAATCATGTCTCAATAAAACTGGGAAAAATATTTTTGGTTATACATTTAAAAAATATAAGGGCAAAACATATTAATAGGAAGGAGGACATATTGTAACTATAAAGGAAGAAAATAGCAATTGTGTGAGATTTTTAAAAAATTTATATCTGAAAATGATAGCTCAAGTATATGTTATATGTTAAACAACAAACATGTATCAGGATGCATTTAGAATGTTTAACCAGGGGAGCCTGGGTGGCTCAGTCGTTAAGCGTCTGCCTTCGGCTCAGGGCGTGATCCCGGCGTTCTGGGATCGAGCCCCACATCAGGCTCCTCTGCTGGGAGCCTGCTTCTTCCTCTCCCACTCCCCCTGCCTGTGTTCCCTCTCTCACTGGCTGTCTCTTTCTCTGTCAAATAAAAAATAAAATAAATAAATAAAAAAAGAATGTTTAACCAAATGTAGCAAAAAGAATAGGATTTTATTATTTCACATAAAATGGACTTTGAAGATAGATAGTTCCAGGACTGGGTAATTCATCAGCTCAATATCAGGATACCGTGTAGATTTCTCAGTGATTCCCTTGGCTTTCCTCTCATGATTTCAAGATAGTTGCCACTGCCGCGTAGATCATTTTCTCACAGAATAACATCCAAAGCAAGTGGAAAAGGAAGCTCATGTTGCTTTATTTTTATGAGAGAGGAAGATCCGTCAGAAGTCTCCAGCGGACTAAAATTTTTTCTTTAAAATAGTGCTAATATCAAGTTGGTGAATAGCAAAATAGCTGAGACTTTCATACATTACTGGTGGGAATGCAACCTTTGTACTTTTGAACTAGCTCGGCAGTTTCTCATAAAATTAAGCATATACCCACCATATGACCCAGCAACTGAATTTTTCCGTTGTTTCCTTTTAATCCCTTGCTAACCTGCTAAGCTGAAGCTGTAAGATTCTTAAGTTTTGGGGCATCTACAAGTGAAAAAAGCCTTTACCTCTGCTTGTGTCTGTGAGGTATAATCCTACCTCTGGAATGTATTAATAAATTAAAAGATAAAGCTCTTAAAGGTGCACTATTTTGATTGGTTGGCAGCAATTGACCCCTTCTCCCCTTGAGTACATTTGATAATGTCTAGAGATAGTTCTGGTTGTCACAACTTGGAGGTGTTTCTGGCGTCTGGTACGCTGCCACACACCTAACAGCGCCCAGGATAGCCCCGCATAACAAAGAATCTTCTGCCCTACATGTCAGTAGTGGCGAGGGTGAGAAACCTTAGCTTATAGAGACTAAAAAGCACTTATATAAGTCTAATAATTTTGAAATTCCCCCAAATAAAGAAACTATACAATTAATACTTTAAATGTGGTAATCTTTTAAAGGAAAAAATTATTCTCACAGAAGCTGCTAGCTTCGAAGCATTTCTTAAAAAATAAGAAGTTAAGTTCATGCAATCAAATCAGACCTATTTGATAATTGAGGTTAAAAAAGCAGCTGTACCTTCTTCCTGATGATATCAGCATGAAGTAAAATACAAAAGTACATTTTATTCTTTTTAAAGATTTGGATTTGCTTTCTCTTAAAGAGAATAATTGAGCTTCCTACATTTTCTATATATAATTGATCTCATAAACTAATGTGACTCCTACATATTTAGGATAAGGAACAATGAAAAATTTTGTTTGGGGCGCTTGGGTGGCACAGTCCATTGAGCAACTGACTCTTGGTTTTGGTGGTGATTTCAAAGATTGAGCCCCCGTGTTGGGCTCCAGGCTTGGCGGGGAGTCTGCTTGAGATTCTCTCTCTCTCTCTCTCTCTCCTTCTATGCCCCTCCCACTCGTGTTCTCTCTCTCTCTTTCTCTAAAACAAATAAATAAATCTTAATTTTTTTGTTTCACCTAATTGCTTTATAATTCTAACAAAAATTTTAAACATCAAGAATATATTATGTTCTGTAGTGTATCAGTTTAAATGTTAACTTTAAGACCTTGAACTATCTTAAATTGAGTTAATTAGTTAATAATCTTTGGATGCTTTGATAATTTCTAAGTAATATCGAAATTACTCTCTGTGCATAATTCTCATACATACAGTTTTGGGTTGTATTCCTTTGGTTATAGAGTGGTTCTGTCTTTGGGTCCTGTTGGTGAAACTTAAAGCATGAAAGAGATGACTACATGTGTGGCCATATTTTGTGTACTTGTGAGCTGTCCTGGTCCACTAAATGCTCGTTGTATATGACAGACAGGTAATTCTCTTCCCAGTAGTTTCTGTGAAGTATAAATAGTTTTTTTGGGTAAATGTGGGTGATCGAGAGTATCCTAGGTGCAATAGTGGCAAGGAAGCATGAAGAGAGTAGTTTTATTCTATAGTAAAGTATTTGATGCCGAATTTTAAAGGAGATAAAAATGTGAAAGGATGAGGAAAATTATAGAAGTTATACAGAAAGTGAACTTTATTTGCCTTGGTTCATAATATGCACAGATAATGGGTCTAAATGGAAGCAATGCAATGAGTTAAAGTTTTTGGCAAATTTTGCTTAGTTTTTATTAATAATTTTTAAAAATTTAAGATCATTTTTAAAAATTTAGGATAAATTTATTGCCAACTATCATATCAATGCAAATCTAGAATTTGTTTTTTCCCTTATGTTAAAATGATAATTTGGTTTTAAAGCCTTTAGTCTGCTGTGAATGAAAAGTAGTAAAAAGATATTCATTACAGTCTGTATAATCCACCCAGATAACTAAAATTTTGTATCTCACCAGAAAAGTTTTTAAGTTTTCTTTGCTTTGTGATGATTTTATCATGCTCTTGATTACTAACATGAAGTCCTCCGGTCTGAAAAAGCTACAGCTCCTTACAGTGGTGTTACCTTCTATGGTTTTTGTCACTTTCTGTGTACCTTGGTTAATAGGTAGCCAAGTTAAAGTCATTCATTATTCTTTGACTTCTATGGCCCTTTCTTAATCAAGTGACAAAATTGATGATAACTTTTTTGATTATGCTTTCTAAGACTAGACCCTTAAAGATAAATATATATTTTAGTCCATATTTTAATATATTCAATACATAATACATTTCCGAAATATCCTATAGACCTAAAACATATTTTTCCAAGAGGTTCCCTGGGAAGTCACAAAGATTGTTCTTTTACATTACTAAAAAAACAGTAAAAATATTTGGGATTGTCAGATACGTTTCCTATTTCCCATCTGGCTCAACCTGATTGTAAGGACTGCATCAGAAGAGGTGTCAAAAGAAAAATTCAGTCTTTTCTAAGTCAACCTTGAGGTAAGTCCTACTTATACAAACATGTTTCAGAGATTATGAATTTAGCATAATCTGGCAATGTCCTCATCATCCACAGTTTTTTTTCCCCCCCTTGGGGGAAACAGTGGTCAAATCCTTATTATGCAGTCATGTATTATTACATCCTAATAAGAGAATTTTACTCTCCTCCATTCTCATTTATCCTCAGCCATTCAGTCCTATCATCGAAGCTTACTTCTGTTTTTCTCTCAAGCTTGCCTGAAGTCTCTGCTGTAAGCCGCAGGTTAGAAATTGGGTCTTCGGGGGCGCCTGGGTGGCGCAGTCGTTAAGCGTCTGCCTTCGGCTCAGGGCGTGATCCCGGCGTTCTGGGATCGAGCCCCACATCAGGCTCTTCCGCTGGGAGCCTGCTTCTTCCTCTCCCACTCCCCTTGCTTGTGTTCCCTCTCTCGCTGGCTGTTTCTCTCTCTGTTAAATAAATAAATAAATAAAATCTAAAAAAAAAAAAAAAAAAAAAGAAATTGGGTCTTCGGTCAAGGAGGAGAGTCTTCGAGTCCTGAAGAAAAGATTCTGTTAGGTACTCTCAAGGTACTAATATTTGCTTACCTGTTACTCTTGTACTAAGTAACTACTGATAGCTCAAGAAATTAAGACATCGGCAGTGAGAAGTGGATGGATCTGAGAAATATTTCAGACTTGGAGACTGATTGGATTCGTAGCCTCTATCATAGGTATCGTTGTCAGAGTCAACAGCATTCAGTTCAAGAATGTTAAAAGCGTCACTTTTATTCTCATGCAGGTAGAAAGCCATTTCATGTCCGCCAAGATGTGTACCAGAAAAAAATGTTTATGGTGTAGTCCAGGAGAAAAGCCCTGGATCTGTTCAAATGTCTAAATAGCGACACTAGGGACGCCTGGGTGGCTCAGCTGGTTGAGCGTCTGCCTTCAGCTCAGGTCATGATCCCAGGTCCTGGGATCAAGTCCCGCGTGGGACTCCCTGCTCAGCAGTGAGTCTGCTTCTCTCTCTGCCTGCTGCTCCCCCTGCTTATGCTCTCTCTCTCTGATAAATAAATAAATGAAATCTTAAAAAAAAAAATAGCAACAGTAATGAGCACTTTACACAGAATCCTATTTAATCCTCTTAATGCCCTACAAATAGATATTATTGCCTGTATTTTAGATTGAGAACTAAGGGTCAGGGGGGTGAGAAACTTGCTCAAGGTCATAGAATTAATAAAAGTAGAGTGGGATTCTAACCCAATTAGCCTGATTTCAAGCACTATTGTAGTACCAAATTTTAACATCAAGAGTAAAATAATAAATAAATAAATAAACAATTTTAGCCCGAAAAGATGTTTACATTCCCCAAATTCCTGCCTTTGATCTTGAACCCTTGCTTTTGAGGACCCTTCTCTGACCTTCTCCCATCTGCACTTTCTCCAAAAGGCAAAGAAGCTGTGGGTCAAGAGGATATGCCATCCAGTACTCATGCTCCCTCTTCTAATTTCTTCCTTTAAGGTTTTATTTATTTATTGAGAGAGGGATTACAGAGGGAGAGGGAGAAGGAAGCCCGATGTTGGCAGATCCCAGGACCCAGGTGCCCTCATGCTCCCTCTTCTAGACCATGTTTGGGCTGCCCCAGTATCCATAGGAATGTCATGAGTCCTTTCCTGGCGAGGGAGAGGGAGAGAGAAAATCTTAAGCAGTCTCCACGCCCAGGGCGGAAACATGGGGCTCAATCTCACCACCCTGTGATCATGACCTAAGCCGAAATCAAGAGTCAGATGCTTAACTGACTGAGCCACCCAGGTGCCCCAAGTATGTTTCATTTTGTAAGAAACTGCCCAACTGTCTTCCAAGTGGCCTTACCATTTTGCATTCCTGGCAGCAGTGAATGAGGATGTTACTCCACTCCTCTTCAACACCTGGTGTTGTCAATGTTCTGGATTTTGGCCATTCTAATACACGCATAGTGGTATCTCGTTGTTGTTTTCGTAAGATTCCACATAAGATGTGGAACCTCTTCTCATATGCTTATTTATCATCTGTATATCTTTGGTGAAGTGTCTGTTAAAGTCCTCAGCTCATCTTTTTATTGGGTTGTTTTCTTTTTTTATTGATGTATAGTTGACATACGATGTTATATTACTTTCAGGTGTACAGCATAGTGGTTTGACAATATTAGATGTTACTCAATGCTCACCATGATACGTGTAGTCACCATATAGCATTATTATAATATTATTGACTATATTCCCTGTACTGTACTTTTCATCTCTATAACTTATTTATTTAATAACTGAAAGTTTATATCTCTTAATCTCAACTAGTTAAGTTTATTTTCTTATTGTTTGAGTTTTAAAGTTCATATATATTTTGGATAAGAGTCCTTTATCAAAGATATATGTGTATATATATATATACATTTGTATATAATAAATTTATATAATTTATATATATATTTATATATAAATATATATATAAATTATATAAATTTAAATTTAAATTTAAATATAAATATATATTATATATTATATATATTATATATATTGTATATATATAATATATATATAAATGGTTATATATCTATAGATAGATAGATACTATATATAGATTTTCTCCTGTGTTATCTTCTAAGAGTTTTATAGTTTTACATTTTAAATTTAAATCTGTGATCCATTTTGAGTTCATTTTTGTTAAAGGTGTAATGATTATATCTAGATTCCCTTTTTTGCATGTGCATGTCTAGTTGTTCCAGCACCATTTGTTGAAAATACTATCTTTTCTCCATTATATTACTTCCTCTTCTCAAAAATCAGTTGACTATATTCACGTTGGGTATATTTCTGGGCTCTCTATTCTGTTCCACTGATTTACTTGTCGGTTTTTTTCATTAATACTACATTGCATTGATTATTTTCTTCCCAAATTGATCTATGATTGATCAAGATTCAATCTATTGATCTAGATTCAATGCAATCCCAATCAAAATACTAGCAAGTTATTTTGTGGATCTGGACAAACTGATTCTACAGTCATATGGAGAGCAAAAGACTAGCCAACACAATAGCCAGAATAGCCAACACAATAGTGAAAGAGAAGAACAAAGTTAGGGGAGTGACAATCCCCAACTTCAAGAGTAGGCACACACACACACAAAAAAGACTTGGCACAAGGCTGGCTACAGCTCCTTAGAGATTTCTAGGAAGCTGGTGTGTCTGGCCTTATAAAATGAGTTAGGAAGTGTCCCCTCTGCTTCTATCTTCTAAAAGAGATCATAGAAAATTGGTATAATTTCTTCCTTAAATGTTTAGTAGAATTCACCAGTGATCCCAGCTAGGCCTGGTGCTTTCTGTTTGGGAAAGTTATTGATTATTGATATAGTTTATTTAATAGATATATGTCTACTCATATTGTCTATTTCTTCTTCTGTGAGTTTTGAGAGATTGTGTCTTTCAGTGAATTGGTCCATTTCTTTGAAGTTATCACAGTTACAGGCATGGAGTTGTTCATAGTATTCCTTTACTATCCTTTTAATATTCGTGGAATTTGTAGTGATGTCCCCTCTTCTGTTTCTGATATTAGTAATTTGTGTCTTCTCTCTCTTTTTCTTAGTTAGCCTGGCTAGAGGTTTGTCAATTTTGTTGATCTTTTCAAATAACCAACTCTGTTTTATTGATCTTCTCTATTGAGTTCCTGTTTTCAATTCCACTGATTTCTGCTCTTAATTTTTATTTTTTCTGCTTACTTCAGATTTAATTTACTCCTTGTTTCCCTGGTTGCCTAAGGTGGAAGCTTAGATGAATGACTTTAGATTTTTCTTCTTCTCTAACATATGCATTTGATGGAGAAATTCAGTTAAATTCTGATAAAACCAGCAGATTAGGATCTGGTTAAATAGTTTCTTCTGAAGGCAGATCTTGCTGAGAGGAACAGAATGCTCTGGCATATTTCAAAAGGGTTCCTTTTCTCCTCCCCCTGTTGGGAGCACCTGGAGATTTTTCTCTGATATTCACTATGAGAACCTGGTACAGCTTCAGGAAGTAAAACTCACAAAAGTGTAGGAGCTCCCTGATGACTGGGTCCCCCTGGAGTTCTTATGTCTGAGACTTACCCACAGGGAGCAGCAGCTTGTCAACTACAGTTCAGGTTTTCCTACCTTGACAATGTTCCCATGGAAGTTTCTTCTCTGATTGGTTCTGATTCTCTATATTCATTTGTTAGTCTCTCCAGTTTTTGGGGTAGTGATTTGCTCTGTGACCTCACTTTTTTTTATGGATCTAAGAAGCATTGTTGATTTTTTATTTTGTTCAGCTTTTTACATAGGATGGAGTGGTGACTTTCAAGCTCTTTAGATGTTAGATCAGACTTTTTAAAGAAATTAAATAACTGATATTGTGCTAAAGGAATCCAACAGGAAAAATCAAGAGCTATACTCCATAAGTGTAGATCTAAGATATATGGACCAAAAATAAAAGGAAAAGAATAGTCACTTTATACTTTCTAAATGAGCACTAACTATATATTCTTGTCTAATTGATAACCACATTATCTTTTTCTAAAATCCAAATTCAAAATAGTAAAATAACTAATGATTTAATATCTAATACCTAGATTTTGGTCTGAAATGCTATTGTCAGTTAAAAGGAACTAAGATTTCTTGGAGAATGATTGATTCCATTTTCTAGAGAAAAAAAAGGAAAAAATTTTGAAGTAGGTCTAAATCATCTTGTTCTAAGAATAAAGGATCTTTAAAAGGCTTTTTAAAATTCTGGAATGGTATTAAAAATCATAATCAACTTTTCCCAGTGGCCAAATATGACAATATGACCATCAAAAATAAAATTATAATTACTTAATTTTAGGCTGGGAATAATAAATCAGATTTAGTTGTTGCTTCATAATGTACATTTTCACTCCTTGAGAACCTCACAATATGTAAAGAGAAAATAGAGAACTTCCTCTACCATAGAGCTAGTTTTAAATTTTTTACTTCAATTTTATAATATTTGTTACATACAAAATGATACAGATATATGTATATTTAAGTTATGAATCACAATATAGGTAGTACATATTCATCACCAAAAATTAGAGAGAGAGAGAGAGAGAGAAATATAACTTGGCAATTTCTTTGGTGCTCTCTGGTGGCTTGGTTTGATGTAATTAATGGAATCAAACAAAAATGATTTTGGGTGGTCTCTCTGGGTTTTTTTAGGGAACCAGCCAATAGGGCCTGGACCTCTGGTCTCCCAGTGGGAGGGACTGCATTTGAACTCAGCTGGCCATGGTACTATTACTTTCTTCCAACTAAAACTTTCCATGTGACTCAAGGTATGCAGATCCTGGGTAGCTGACTTTCTTGGACAAGTCTTTTTTTTTTTTTTTTTAAGATATATTTATTTCTTTTAGAGAGAGAGAGCATGCAGGGGGAGGGCCAGAGGGAGAGGGAGAAAGAATGCTAAGCAGACTCCCTACTGAGCATGGAGTCTGATGTGGGGCTCAATCCCACAACCATGAGATCATGACCCAAGTGGAAATCAAGAACCGGATGCCAAACTGACGGAGCCACCCAGGCACCCCTCTTGGACAATTCTTATAAATAGTTGCACCTACACCAAGACTGCCTAGTGGCCCAGTGGTTTCCCTACTGACAAGGTTCCTTTTATGTTTTCCCTGTAAGAAGAGAGAGGAAAAAGGGCATGAAATTCCTCTCATATAATGCAAACTCACACTGAAGATCCAACATAGTGGTCTCACCCCAATATACTTCTCCTTGAGATGATGGCAGAATGGGGGAACCTGTGTTTTTTCCTTACCTTTGTAAGCAAGCTTCTTTTTTTACCAATAAAACTTACCCCTTAACCTAGTGGTTCTAACTTTGGTGTGGGTCAGAATTACCTGGTGGACATGTTAAAACAGATTTGCTGGGTCCCATTTCCAGAATTTCTGGTTCAGTAGACCTGGCATGGAGTCTGGGAATTTGCATTTCTAGCAAGTCCCCAGGTAATGCTGATATTATAGTCAGGCGACCACACTCTGAGAAACTTTGTCTTAATTCATGCAGTGGAAATGAGCTCACAAAGGGTCCCATTGGCACGACCTTCACCTAGGAGTTCATCATTGTCCTTTCTTGTGCCCTACTTTCCTTTCTAGTTTTACCACATAGGTAGGAATTTTTAACCAATAGATGACTTACTCTTCTCACTCATCCATCCAGTGTATAGGTATAATTAATTCATTTTCACTGTTCTATGATAATCTGTTGTGTGAATAAAACTATTGATAGACATTTGGCTTGTTTTCAGGCTTTTGCTAGGAAACTGCAATGAAGAGTTACTACTTTAGTCATAGAATTACCCTTGGTTTCTGAAAGAACCCACCTAGAGGGAACCCTCCTGGGGCGCCTGGTTGGTTCAGTTGGCTAAGCATCTGCCTTTGGCTCAGGTCATGATCCCAGGGTCCTGTAATCGAATCCTGCATGGGACTCCCTGCTCAGTGGGGAGCCTCCTTCTCCCTGTCCCTCAGCTGCTCCCCCTGCTTGTGCTCTCTCTCTGTCAAATAAAATCTAGAAAAAAAAAAAAGAGGGAACCCTCCTTCCCTTAGACTTTTCCCTCAATTCTAACATCCTCTTGCTGAGACACCCAATGGTGTGTGTTCTGCCTTGCTCAGTGAGTACTGAACTCAACTTGTTCAAGGACATGTGTGCCTTTGGTCTTTGGCTGAAGGGTTTATATGTAAAATATGTTCACATTCCTCGCTGTGCCTCTTGACGAACACCAGTTCTTAGTTTTCGTTCAAGTTTTCAATCTTTGCCCTTTATGGTTAGTGCTTTTTATGTCATATTTAAGAATTCCTGTCTTACTCCAAGATCATATGGATATGTATTTTTTTTTGCTAGATATGTATTTCTAATATCCAAACTTTTGTCTTTAGTTCATCTGAAATTCATTTTTGTGTATGACACCATATGCCTGTAGAAATCTAGCACGTAGAAATCTAATCTCGTTTTTTAAAACGTGGTAACCATTTCTCATAGCAACAATGCATTCAATAGCCATTCCTTTCTGTGCTTTTCCCCACTTGCATGCAGACCCACCTCTACCATATATCAAACTTCTATCTATACATGGGTTAAATTAGATTTCTTTCATTTTTAAAAGGTAATAAGAAATAGTTTAAGACTTTAAGATTGAATGTTTCAAGGCTGTAAAACACTGTTTAGATAAATACATAAATCATAAAACGACGTATAAAAGTTAATGTTTTAAGTTGGTATCAGTTGATGCAATGATTCAGTAATAAAATTTACCAAGTTTTTTAAAAAGGTAATTCATTCAGAGTGTAGAAAATTTAGTAAGACTATGGTAGTCCAGAGAACAATTTAACTACAGAGGTGTCTATGTGCTTAACAAAGTGATTGCTAACAGTTTTTTTTAAAAAGCCCCAAACGACACTAAGTAACCCTTTCATTATCTTTCATACATAAGCTCACTTTTTATATAGTCAGAGACTCTAGCCTCTAAAATTTTATATTAAAGAAATACATAAATCCTCTCTTCTGAAGACACAGGAAAGTCTGAAACAAAATGGTAAAAGTAAGAATAGAATCAAAGGGGAGAAAATGCCAAAAGAGAGGACAAAGGAAAAGAAGTCAAAGAATGGCTCCCAGTAGTCAAAGTTACAGAACCTTGAGATGATGAACTTATGACAAAATTAGATAAGGTACTGAGGGGTGGCCTGTTTGGGGGGAAAGATGATATTTTTTTCTCCCAAGTCTGCTGCTCCTAAACTCTCCTCTAGAATATTTTCAGGAGGTTTCAAATTTGTTTTAATGGCCTGCAAAAGTAAAAAAAGTAAAAAGTTTAAAATCCAATCCATAGGTGGCAAATAGTGCTTAAATTTTGTGTAAATTCACTGTCCCTTTTTGTTTTCTTTTTTTAAAAGATTTTATTTATTTTAGAGCAAGAGAGAGAGCAGGGAGAGAGGCAGAGGGAGAAGAAGAGAACCTCACACAGATTCTTCCCAAGGCACACAGCCCAGGCCTCTCTGCTCTCTCCACCCTGAGATCAGGACCCCAGTGGAAACCAAGAGTCAGATGCCAAACGGACTGAGCCACCCAGGCGCCCCTTGTTTTCTTTTTTAAACATCAAATTCCAGTAACTTATGAACTGAGTCTACAGAAAGCAGCCTGGGGAAAGATCATTGGAATGGGAGTTAAGAGAGCAGGATTTTAATCACGATTTTGCCACTAATCTAAATGGCAATGGGGTTAAGTGCATGGGTCTCAAATTCCTTAAATATGCAGGATGAACTATACCACCTTCAAGTTTCCTTCCAGAGGTAAGAGTCTTAGTCTTTTTTTTAATAATATTTTTTATTATGTTAGTCACCATACAGTACATCCCTGGTTTTTGATGTAATGTTCCATGATTCATTGGCTGGGTATAACACCCAGTGCACCATGCAATACATGCCCTCCTTACTACCCATCACCAGCCTATCCCATTCTCCCACCCCCTACTCTCTGAAGCCCTCAGTTTGTTTTTCAGAGTAAGAGTCTAAGTCTTCTTAAGCAATTGTAAAATGTATCTGTGTAAATCCAAGCTATCCTACAGCTGAGTTGCAGCCAAGCGTTTGCTGTTTGAGTCATAAGGCCGTTTCTTCCCGGGTCCTAAACCACGTGGTGAACCCTACCTATGATCTTTTGGTGGTCTTACATCTGACAGGATTTGGAGCACAATAGTAAGGCCAAGCTCCCAGGCCAGGACGTCAGTACGACCAGGAAATTTCCAAAACAGGAACACCAAATGATGTTCTGACAGCCTCCATCAGAACAAAAGGCCAGGGCTGCTAAGCCCGGGGGCGGTGCACCTGCTTCTCGCAGGTCAGGTCACTCTTTGTTTCCCGTAACTCCTTTCTTTCTTTTTTCGCATTCTCAAGCGCAAGGCTCTTTTCTTAAAAACGAAGGCCTGTTTCTTCGGCGATTCACTCAGGCCCCAGGGAACGGATAATAGCCAGAGTAGTGGTCTCTGGCCCGCGCTAGCAAGCCCAAGCAGTCACAAGGGGAGTTTGTGGGGCGGTCGCAGAAGCGCGCCCGGGGCACGCTGGGAACGCGGGGCGCCGCGGCCCGGCCTGACCCGGAAGGGCTGGTGCGTGGTAACCCCGGCTTCCATAGCAACCGAACAGGTGCTAGTCCTAACCAGCAGCGTCCTCTCGTACAGCACCTCCCGGGATGCCGCTGCAGGTTAGTGATTACAGCTGGCAGCAGACGAAGGCTGCGGTGTTTATCTCTGTGCCTCTCCGAGGCGTCTGCGTCAGAGACGCGGACGTGTTCTGCACGGAAAACTATCTGAAGGTAGGAACTCGAGTTGTGCCTGCCGGGTGCCCGGGGGTGTGATCCGAAGCTTCTGAGAGCGCTGCTGTGTACACGCCACAGGCGCGTTCTTGCAGACAAGCGTCCTAAAATTTAGTTTTTTAGTTTTTTTTTTTTTAACGAATCCCGTGAGATGATACCTCATCTTTAGACAGATGTCATCAGACCAGAGTTAATTCTTTTTTTTTTTTTAAGATTTTATTTGTTTATTTATTTGACAGAGATGGAGACAGCCAGCCAGAGAGGGAACACAAGCAGGGGCAGTGGGAGAGGAAGAAGCAGGCTCATAGTGGAGGAGCCTGATGTGGGACTCGATCCCATAACGCCGGGATCACGCCCTGAGCCGAAGGCAGACGCTCAACCGCTGTGCCACCCAGGCGCCCCCAGAGTTAATTCTTATCCAGGATTTCTTCATATGCCTTATTAATTGAGTAAATTTATAGCAGGCATTTAAGAAAATGATCTTGGCCCCTGTCACTTGTTTCTTAATGGCGGTGTCTTTATTTTGTGTAACTAAATTAACCTTCGTTTACCTCCTTCTGAATAGGTCAACTTTTCTCCATTTTTATTTGAAGTGTTTCTCTACGCGCCCATAGACGATGAAAACAGCAAAGCCAAGATTGGGAATGACACTATTGTATTCACCTTATATAAAAAAGAACTGGCCATGTGGGAGAACCTTTCTGTGTCAGGTGGTAAGTTTTTTATTAAAAGATGTTCACCTGGTCATGCTTTTTATATTTTATACCTTAATTTTTTTTCAGAACAATTGTTTTTCTTCTAGAAGAAAAATAGGAACGTGAGCATGAATTTAAAGGACATAGTGCTTCAGCTGCACTTAAATAACTTAAAGATTGAATAATTCAAAAGTTAGAGCACATTTATAGTTTTCACTCAAATGTGGGCTTGTATCTTCAGAGGATAAGGCCTCTTGATAGGATCTTTATTGAGCCCTTGTTTTGCATTAGGCATTAACACATCTGGTAATCCTCAGAACAACCTATTACTTAGGTTACCTCCCTCCCACCCATTTTTGTTTTCATTTTTGTTTTTTTTTTTGTTGTTGTTGTTTTTTAAGGTGAGGCTACCGAGGCACAGAGGGTTGAATAATTGGCACAGGTCATACAACTAGTAAGTGGCAGACTGGAACTGGAGCTTTAGCAGTTTGACTCTAGAGCAGTGGTTCCTAACCCTGGCTACATATTTGAATCACCTACAAAACTTGTAAATAATATAGATGTCTGAAACTCACCTTAGACCAATCAAATCAGTTTCTGTGAGTGGAAAAAGCTTTCCAGGATTATAATGTACAAAGCTGAGATCCCCTGTTCTCTGTATGCTTGATGAGTACTCTGTTCTGCCACAATTGGCTCGGTGGGTCAGTGATTGCCCTCTACTGCTTTACCTCCATTTTCTTCCTCCCGCTTCTAGTTGTCATGTATTCTAGGGCTTTTTTTCTACTGCCTGAAATTTCTCTTAAGCCTCTGGCATTAAGTCTTGAGTAGGAACTACTGAGAATGGGGACATTGAAATCATTCTTTTCATTTATTTTTTTTTAAATAATCTCTACATCCAACATGGGGCTCGAACTCACGACCCCGAGAACAAGAATCATATACTCTTCCAAATGAGCCAGCTAGGCATCCTGCAGTCATTCTTTATATTAATTCTTTCTTGATATCTTGCAGTGGAATTTCATTTTGTAATTCCCAGGACCAGGTAGATTTCTTCTCTAAAGTCTAGTATTCAGCTCAGAAAATACTGATGAAGGTAGATTACCATAGCCAGGTTACTTTAGCTTTTTAGTGAGTTCCAGAATTACTGAAGAGTTTTTAAAAACCAGATCCTTGCTGTCCTACTCCTTCCTTTGTGATTCAGCAAGTCTGAGATGGGCCTGGGACTATGTCGTGAAACACACACAGGGTGTTTTTACTTCTTACCTAAGATCAAATATAAACACTTTATTTCAACTCTTATTGATAATCTTAATTTTAAAGTAGGATGAGACCAGAACCATCATCTATTTTAATGGCTTATTTTAAAATAAACAGATTGGGAGTGGTGGGACCCCAGGTGATTCTGATGACTGAACAGGCTTGAGAACAACTGACTTAAATGTTTGTGTGTGTGTCTGTGTGTCTGTCTGTCTCCAGGAAACATTTTTGTCTGCCAACTTTTTAGAATATAAAGAAGAATAATGGGACACCTGGGTGGCTCAGTAGGTTAAGCATCTACCTTCAGCTCAGGTCATGATCCTGGGGTCCTGTGATCGAGTCCCGAATCAGGCTCCAAGTTGCTCAGCGAGGAACTTGCTTCTCCCTCTCTCTGCCTCTCCCCCTGCTTGTGTGCTCTCTCTGACAAGTAAATAAATAAAATCTTTTAAAAAAAGAAGAATCATATCAGAAAACCTGTTACTTTTCCCTACATGACACTTTCTTCTATGTCAAATTCCCTTCTTAACCTGCTTGGCTATCTTTTCCAGGAGTGGGAAGGGAATTTTCTTTCCTAATCATGATCTTCTTCTCTGTTTTATACACCTGCGTTCAGTGCACACCTACTTGATTCTTCTCTTTCATGGTAATATGGTCATCCATCCCTAATTTTGACCATTTAAACCAAGGTTTAACAAACTTTTTCTGTAAAGAACCAGATGGCATCTTGAATATTATGAGCCCTGTGGTCTCAGTCACAATTACTTAGTTCTGCTATGGTAGCACGAAAGCAGCCAATAGACAATACATATTTATGGACACCGAAATTTGAATTTTATCTAATTTTTATATGTCACAAGATAGTATTTTGATTTTTCAACTATTTAAAAATGTAAAAATTATTCTTATCTTGTGTGCTAGAGGAAACCAGGCAGCCAGTTAGATTTGGCCATAGTGTGCCAACCTCTGATTTAGACTAATCAAAACACTCTCAAAACTAACTTATGTAATAAGTAATGACCATTGATTTTACTTCAAAAACCAGGTTTGAGATTCCTTTAGAAATCAAACTCAGTTACACAGCAACTCGGTAAGATTATTTCTTTAAGAATATTGTTTTTCACATAAAATGTGTGGAACTGCAGTCTGTACTCCAAGTCTTCCTCATTTTTCAGAACATAATTGCTTAATCTTTTCCTGAAGTCTTTTCTTGGTATACTTTTCATTTCTTTTAGATGTGAAAGTTGGTTCTTTTAGTTACCTTTATCCCTGAATCTGGTCCAGTTGTCTGTCACTCTGTTATTAAACAGGAGGAGGATTGGGAGAGGCTTCAAACTTAATTCCAGTCCGAAGTCCTAGTCAAGATCTTGAATGAGCAAACATTCCATGCTCTTTTTTTCCTTTTCCTTTTTAAGGCAATTTCTTTGAAAATTAAAATTCCATACTTTTTATTTAACCGCTAACTGAAATTTAGCATTTCTTTCACACATGAGTGTAGGCAACAAATAACAGTTGAATCAATAAGTATCACAAATATATTTGTATCACAAAGTACATTTATCTTTTATACTCACTACTTTGAAATTACAGTATTTATTACACTTATTGCTATATAGTAATGCATTAATGAAGAAGTATATATATTTTTGTGATATTGTATGTAACAAAAAAACCTCATCTTCTCTTCTAGGAGGCCTCATAGTGATGACTTATTGTAATTAGGTTTATAAGCAAATAACCCTGGTTTCTTGACAGAGAGGGAGAAGGATAAATGTGTACTTTTTCCCTCCATCCTGTCCCATTCCCCCTCTCCTTACCATTTCCCCTCTCATTTCACTAACATCTCTCTCCCTTTTATGTCCCTCTCCCCATCCTCATCATTCCCCTCTTATTCACCCTTTCTGTTGTTCCCACTTTCTTTCATTCATATTTTCTCTCTCTTGTTCTTTCCCTCTGTAGTAATTAATTGCTGTTATAGCTGCTTGCTTACTTTTTAAGCTTCTTGGCCAGTTTAATATTGAGAAATGTTTTCATTTCTCCATGTGAAGTTGGGTCGTCCCCCCCCCCCAAATGGCATCCTGGATGGTATGTTAAGCAGTTTCTCCTAAGGAAAACATTCATCATAATCCTAATTTAGTGATCTGTCTTGTTTTAGCTGACAAAGAGATGATGCAAAGAATAAGGGAGAAATCTATTTTACAAGCACAAGAAAGAGCAAAAGAAGCTACAGAAGCAAAAGCTGCAGCAAGACGAGAAGATCAAAAATATGCACTAAATGTTATGATGAAGGTAAGTTGCAGATTGATAGCAAAGTCCTCTAATTACAGAGACAATAGTAAGCTCTGTAAGGATAATTTATTCCAGTCACTGTACTTCCTCACCTCTTTATTCATACTTTGGTTATAGGACTTACTATGTTACAGAGGCTATCTACTCCTTACATGTGTTCCTGAAAATCTGTATGAAAGTGGAGGCTATAGGGGCTCCTGGGTGGCTCAGTTGTTAAGTGTCTGCCTTCGGCTCAGGGCGTGATTCTGGCATTCTGGGATTGAGCCCCGCATCAGGCTCCTCGCTGGGAGCCTGCTTCTTCCTCTCCCGCTCCCCCTGCTTATGTTCCCTCTCTCGCTGGCTGTCTCTCTCTCTGTCAAATAAATAAGTAAAATCTTTAAAAAAAAAAAAACAAAGAAAAAGTGGAGGCTATAAAGGTTGGACAATAGATTTACTTGTTTCAGGGAGAACCTTCTATTTCCAAGGGAGTAAAAATAATTTTCTGTAGTAAAAGTGTTTACTTCTTTTTTAATCTTGGAGTAATGGACATGATTATTTAAAACAAGAAGAGCCTAGATTGAACACTAAACATTGACATATTAATATCTTTTTAACTGTTGAGGCTTCCAAGTTAAAGTTTTTTTTTTTAAGATTTATATATTTTAGAGAGGAAAAGCACACAAGCAGGGGGAGGGGCAGAAGGAGAGGGAGAGAATCTCAAGCAGACTCTGACTCCCTGCTGAGTGTGGAGCCTGATGCTGGGCTCAGTCTCACCACCATGAGATTATGACCTGAGCCAAAATCAAGAGTTGGACACTTAACTGACCGAGCCACCAGGGGCCCCTCAAGTTAATGCTTTAATCAGCAATATATTTTTTGAGATATAATTCACGTACCATATAATTCACCCATGTAAAGCTTACATTTCATTAGTTTATAGTATTTAGAGATGTGTGTCCATTACCACTATCAATTTTAGGACATTTTCATCACCCAAGAAGAAACCCCGTGCCCGTAAAGAGTCACTCCCTATTTCTCCCATTCACTCTAGCCCCAGGCAACCACTAATCCGCTTTCTGTCTTTATAGATTTACCTATTCTGACTAATTTTTACAAGTGATTTCTTATGTCATATTCTCATTTTGACGTCTTGAAATGATTAAGGAATCTCTAGCATTTCATCAAGAGATCTGTGGACCCATGACGCTTCTTTTATGTTTGGATTACTAGTATTGTATTCATAACAGTTCTTAATTCCAAGGATTTCTCTACTTCTTTTATTACTTTGACTTTTTTTTTATATGCTCTATGGTTATATAGTGTCTTTTGCTTAAAAATTGAACGCGTGACCAAAGATTCCTGCTTTCAGTATATTTGAGTTCCATCTTTTCCTTATTGTGTTATCACTGGTGGCAGCCTTTTGATTTTATCATTTTCCTGAGTTTTAAAAAATGAAAGCAAAATAATATAAAATTTGTGGTAACAGATAAATTTTTGCTGAACTAATAGGTAAATAATGGTATACATTCTGCTGTATTGGTAAAATAACTGGCAGCACCACCATACTGTGTCTTGAAGTTATTAATGTACTGGTATCTGAAAGTCTGATTTGGTATTTGGAAAGGTGGTTTTAGGGGTGTTAGTGTATAAAATATGAAGCCGTAGATGATCTTAAAGTGGAAAGAACCTGTGAAAGTCTATAGTCTATACTACAAAATGTCCGTTTTGTTTTCTCTTTTCCTTCAATAGAGTTCAGAGTTGGGATTACGTTTTCTTTCATCCTTGTTATAGCCATTGCCTGGTTAAATAGCAGGAGCTCAAATATTTGAATGAATTAATCTGAATACATTGCTCTGGATCCTGTGACAGTAGCAAGTTCTATTTTGAAGGACAGATGCAGCTCTGTTTACTCTGTCCAATCTTAAACATTCAGAAAAGAACTTCCATGGTTCAGTAAGAGTAGATGAAGAGATACAACAACAAAAGGCAACCTGTTATTGGCTTAAACCAAAAATTAACTTCAAACTTGATTACATCTCAAAAAATAATTGTTTTTTAGTAGCAATCTTTTTTTTTTTTTAAGATTTTATTTATTTATTCGACAGAGATAGAGACAGCCAGCGAGAGAGGGAACACAAGCAGGGGGAGTGGGAGAGGAAGAAGCAGGCTCATAGCGGAGGAGCCTGATGTGGGGCTCGATCCCATAACACCAGGATCATGCCCTGAGCCGAAGGCAGACGCTTAACCGCTGTGCCACCCAGGCCCCCCTTTAGTGCAATCTTTTAAAAATGATTTGCCGGGCTGGTGCTAAGGCTCATTACGTCAGTTCGCTGTGCTGTTTGTTGGTCTGCTTGGACTACCATAACAAAATACCACAGATTGGGTGGCTTAAACAACAGACATTTATTTTCTAACAGTTCTGGAGTCTAGAAGTCTCAGGTTGAGGTCCAGCAGTTTCAGATGAGGAGTCTATGCCTGGTTTGTAGTTGGTGGAGAGAAACAGAGAAAGAAAGAAATCAGGTGTCTCTTCTTAGTAGGGCACTAATCCTGTCCTATCAGGGCCCCACGCTTATGACCTCATTTAACCTTCATTACTTACAAGTCCCATTTCCAAGTACAGCCGCTCTGGGAATTAAGGTTTCAACATGTACCTTTGGGGAGGACACAAACATCCAGTCAATAACACTGTGTAATAAACTATCCAAAATTTAGTGACTGAAAGGCGCAAATACTTATTTCTCGACGTTCTGTGTGTTGATGAGGCATTTCTTGTCAGCTGGGGCTGGATTTATTGTGGCTGGATATCCAAGGATGGTCTCACTCACATATCTAAAACCTTGCCTGGAAGAGCTGTAGCCCCTCTGCCTGTGGTATTTCATCCTCCAGGGGGGGCGAGCCCAGGCTTCTTTACTTTGCGGTCCAGTTTCTTGCTAGCAAGAAAGGGAACGCCCTAACGCATGAGCACTTTTAAAGCTTCTGCTCTGTCATATTTGCTAATGTCCACTTAGCCAAAATAAGTCATATAGCAAGCCCAGGTTCGACGACTGGAGAAATAGACTCTGCCTCTTCTAGGAAAGAGGGCTTAAGTCACATTGCAAAGAACTGTGCAGAGATGGATGGGAAGAATCTGGGGCCATTTTGCAATTAACTTTACTCAGTTTGAATTTAAAAGATTAGGGTTTAAATAATAAGGAGAACTTGATTCATCCAGCAGGAAAAGTCCAGAGATCAAGCAGTGTTCAAATGTAGTTAAATCAGGGCTCTGATTCCATTTCTCTGCATCATCCTTAGCACACCCTTTTCTTTGTGTCTGCTCACCCTTAGGCTGATAGTGAGATGATGCATGTCTGCATATAACAAGGCCCGGTGGAAGATGGGCTGTTTTGTTGACTCCCTTGTAAGCCCCATAAAACAACTGCTTTCATGTTGTAAAATGATATTAAAATTTGAACACATTTCAACACATCTGAAGTGTTTGTTGCTTCAGACTTGGTTTACAGCATCAGCTTTTTGGTGGCTTTGCTGCTGATCATTCATTTTATAGTCATTTAGTGAAAACTGTGAAAGGTGTCACTACAGAGCTGAACAAGTGAGTCTTCACTTTCGGTTTACTCATGGAATAGAGACGGTGACAGACAAGAAAAAACAGTTTACACCATAGGATGCATGAGAAGTCATGGGAGGATAAAAAGAGAACACAGAAAAGATTGGTATCTCAGTCTGAGAGTACGGGCAGGAAATGTGAGGCAGTGTTGTTTGTGCTGATATTGGAGAATGAGTCGCAGGTATCTGAGGAATAAATGGAAAAATTACAGACAGCTTAGATAAGTCCACGACAGAATATAGCCCAGTGAGGGAACATTTGTTGGTTGTAAATAGAATCTTAATATTTTGAAAATGTTTCTGAAGGTAATGGGGAACTCTTTAGGGATTTTTCAGCAAGAACATCAACTTAATTGGGTTTGAATGTTGGAAAAGCTCATTTGGCTAATGAGTGTGAAGTGGTTGCAGGGTGGAGGCAGAGCTTTTGTATTTTTGAAACGGAAAGAACCTGAGCACATTTATATGTTGAAGAAGGAAGCTAGTAAAGAGGGAGACGTTGATAAAACAACTAAGGGAGGGGATTGATGGTGATGGAACAGGTGGGATGAAGGTTGGAGCAGGTGAAAACATTAGTCTTAGCTGAGAGCAGGGTATTTTATCTTTGGACACTAGAGGGCCGGAATAAGGAATAACAGGATTTGGAAAATCTTTTAAGGACACAGTTAAAAGACTCCTTTGTTTTCAGGGTGAAGGAGGCAAGAGGGAAAGAGGTGGAGGTGGAGGTTTTGAGGTGATTAATGAAAGTTTGGAATAACGATGCCAAACTAATCTTCTGAAGCACGCTCTCTTTGTCTGACAGTTTGACTGCTCTTGCCTGCTTTGTCTGGCTTCTTTACTATTTTGTTTTGTAGATCGCCCTCTTCCCTTTTGAGTTCTCTTTTTGTTTCCTTCTTCAGGGGAGGTACTGCTTCACTTTTACCCTCTGAGTTTTTAACCTAGGTAAAGAAATTCTGAAGTGCTTTCTTCTGTCATTTTCATAAAGTTGGAACCAGAAATCTCAAACTGTGAAATAGCTTTGCGTAATCAGGCAGATGAGGTATGAGTTGCTTTCTGGCATTGTCTAGGTAATACTATAGGACCGTAAAAAGTTCTTACCAGTGAACCAGATGCCCTGTTTATTGGAAGTGTGTACAGTGTAATTGGCTCTTTTTTAATTCTATTTTTTAACAGTAATGTTCATGTTCCCAGCATTTTTTGTATCCCCCAGCCCCTCCTTTTTCTGCATTTTCTTCCCTCTCAATGCACATCAACACTTTTGACCCTATTGACTTTCTCACAATCCTGTTTCTTACTTTTGCATGTTTAGCATTTTCCCTATAAACCATTCTTAGGGCTCTGTTCCTTTGGTATCTCCTGTTCTAACTCCTTGACCTACTCTTTATATGTGAAATCTTCATTCTCTTACCTTACTTGTTATTAACAGTTATTACCATCATAAGACATTGAATTATGCTGTTAGTATACTCAGTCTTTGTATCACTATTCCTTTTGAATTTTATTTTTCACCTTTATTATCTTTAATATTTCTTTTTGAGAAGTTCTGCAGATCAAATACATTTTTTTGTTTGTTTTTCCTTCAAAGTGCTGCCGTGGTGGCTTTTATTTTATCCTTAAGTATTTTATTTTTCAGTTTTATCGAGGTATAATTGACAAAAATGTAATATATTTAAAGTGTATAATGTGAACAGTTGATATACATATATTTTGTGAAAGGAATCCCATGGTCAAGTTAATTAATACATATATCACGAAGGGAGGGAAAACTGAATAGGAAGAAATCAGAGAGGGAGACAAATCATGAGAGACTCTGGACTCCGAAGAACAAACTGAGGATTACCGAAGGGAGGGGCGTGGGGGGATGGGGTAACCTGTGATGGGTATTAAGGAGGGTGTGTGTTGTGATGAGCACTGGGTGTTACACTCAACTAATGAATTGTTGAACACTGCATCAAAACTGATGATGTACTATATGTTGGCTAAGTGAGCATAATAAAAAAATGTTTGATGGAATTTAAAAAAATACATATATCACTTCATATAGTTACCCTTACATTAGATCTCAGCACTTACTTATAGCTAAAAACTTGTACCCTGTTACAACTTCTCCTCATTTCCCCCGCTCCCTAGCCCCCGACCACCACCATTCTGCTCTTTGTTTCTATGAGTTCAACTTAAAAAAAAAATTCTATTTGTAAATGATATCATGCTGTATTTCATATATACTATGTATAAGTTATGTGTACTATATACATAATATAAATCTGTGTGTATATAATGAACATAATGTATGTGTGTGTGTGTGTGTGTGTGTGTGTATATACACATAGCACATTTTCTTTGTCTATTCATCCATCAGTGGACACTTAAGATTTTTTCTGTAGGGGCGCCTGGGCGGCTCAGTCAGTTAAGCATCTGACTTGGGCTCAGGTCTTGATTTCGGGGTCCTCGGATCAAGGCCTGCATTGGGCTCCCTGCTCAGTGGACCCCTCTCCCTCTCCGTCTGCCCCTTCCCCCCCTCTCAAATAAATAAAATCTTTAAAAAAAGATTGTCTCTACATCTTGGCTATTGTGAATAATACTGCAGTGAACATGGCATGGTAGTATAGACATCTCTTGGAGATAGTGATTTTGTTTCCTTTGAATATATATGTCTATTAGTCATTTATATATCTTCTTTGGAAAAATGACCAGTCAGGTCCTTGGCCCATTTAAAAGTTTTTGTCCATTTTTTGCTACTGAGTTATAGGAGTTCGTCTGTATTTTGCATATTAACCCCTTATTGGCTATGCGGTTTGCAGATATTTCTCTCTTTCAGTACATTACCTTTTCATATTGTTGATGTTTTCTTTTGCTGTGCAGAAGCTCTGACGATGTAGTCTCACCTTATTTTTGCTTTTGTTGCCTTTGCTTTTAGTGTCAAATGACTAAAAAAGTCATTTCCAAACCAGTGTCAAGAAGCTTACCACCTATGTTTTCTTCCAGGAGTTTTAGGTTCCAGCTTTTACATTCAAGTCTTTAATCCATTTTTTTTTAAAGATTTTATTTATTTAGTTGACACAGAGAGAGACAGCCAGCAAGAGAGGGAACACAAGCAGGGAGAGTGGAAGAGGAAGCAGCAGCTCCCAGCGGAGCAGGGAGCCTGATGCGGGGCTCAATCCCAGAACGCTGGGATCACGCCCTGAGCTGAAGGCATACACTTGACTGCGCTACCCAGGAGCCCCCATTTTGAGTTGATTTTTGTGTATAGTGTAAGGTAGGGATCCAGTTTCATTCTTTTGTATGTGAATATCCATTTTTTTCTAGTACCATTTACTGAACAGAGTATCCTTTCATCATTGTACATTCTTAGTGCTTTTGTCAAAAATTAATTGATCATACCTGTATAGGGTTATTTATGAGCTCTCTATTCTGTTCCATTGATCTGTGTGTTTTTATGGCAATACCATACTGTGTTGATTTTTATAGCTTTGTAATATAGTTTGAAATCAGTATGGTACCTCCAGCTTTGCTCTTCTTGCTCAAGATTGCTTTAACTAGTCAGGATCTTTTTTGGTTCCATACAAATTTTAGGATTTTTTTTCCTATTTCTGTGAAAAATGCCAGTGGAATTTTGATAGGGGTTGCATTGACTCTATAGATCACTTTGGGTAGTGTGGACATTTTAACAATATTCTTCTAATCCATGAACATGGAATATCTTTCCATTTATTTGTGTCTTCAATTTCTTTCAGCAAAGTTTTGTAGTTTTCAGTGTACAGATCTTTCATTTGTTAAATTTGTTCCTAAGTATTTTATTCTTTTTGATGCTGTTGTAAATCAGATTTTCTTCTTAATTTCTCTGATAGTTTGTTGTTAGTGTAGAAATGCAACTGAATTTTTTTATATTGATTTTGTGTCCTGAAACTTTACTGGATTTGTTTATTAGACCTAACAGTTTTTTTTGGAGTCTTTAGAGTTTTCTATGTATGTCATCTGCAAATATAGACACTTTTATGTCTTCCTATTCAATGTGGATGCCTTTTATTTCCTTTTCTTGCTGAATTACTCTAGCTGAGACTTCAGTAGAGGTGTTGAGTAGAGGTGGTGAGAGTGGGCATTCTTGTCTTGTTTCTGATCTTAGAGGAAAAACTTTTGGCTTCTCACCATTGATTATGATTATGATTATGGGTTTTCTTATATGGACCTCATTATGTTGAGATATGTTCCATGTAGACCCAATTTGTTGAGAGTTTTTATCATGAAAGGATATTGAATTTTGTTAAATGCTTTTTCTGATGAAATGATCATACGATTTTAACCCTTCATTTTGTTAAATTGGTACATGACATTGATTGATTTGCATATATTGAACTATCGGGCATCCAAGGAATGAATCTCATTTGGTCATGGTGTATAATCCTTTCAATATACTGATGAATTCAGTTTGCTAATATTTTGTGGAGAATTTTTACATGTATATTCATCAGGGATAGTGGCCTGTAGTGTTCTTTTCTTGTAGTGTCCTCATTTGACTTTGGTACCAGTGTAGTGTTGGCCTCATAAAATGAGTCTGGGAGTATTCCCTACTCTTCAGTTTTGGAAGATTTAAAAAATGATATGTACTAATTCTTTTTTTATGTTTGGTGGACTATACCAGTGAAGCCATCTCATCCTGGACTTTTCTTTGTTGGAGGTTGCTTATTTGCTGAAAGATTTTATTTATTTACCCGAGAGAGAGAGAGAGAGAGAGAGAGTGCATGTGCACATGTAGGAGGAGGGGCAGAGGGAGAGGGAGAAGCAGACTCCCTGCTGAGCAGAGGGCCTGATGTGGGGCTTTATCCCAGGACCCTGGGATCATGACCTGAGCCAAAGGCAGATGCCTTACTGACTGAGCCACCCAGGTGCCCCTGTTGAGAGGTTTTTGATGACTAATTCAATCTCTTTACTTACAATTGGTCTGTTTAGATTTTCTCTTCATGTTATAACCATCCTAATGGGTAGGAAGTGGTATCTCAATGTGGTTTTGATTTACATTTACCTAATGTTAGTGATGTTGAGAATCTTTCCATGTGTTTCTTAGCCATTTGTATATTTTAATTGTATATCTAATAAAGTCCTTTGTTCATTTTTAAATTGGATTATGTCTTTTTGTTGTTGAATTGTAAGAGTTATATATTTAAGATACTAGACCCTTATCAGAAAATGATTTGCAAAAATTTCTCCCAATTTATAGATTTTTTTTTCATGTTGCTGGTATCCTTTGACACACAAAAGCTTTAAATTTTCATAAAGTCCACAATTTGCCTGTTTTTCTTTTGTTGCTTATACTTTTGGTGTCAGTCATATCTAAAAATTCAGTGCTGGGGTGCCTGGGTGGCTCAGTCAGTTAAGTCGGTTAAACTCCTGGTTTTTGGCTCAGGTCATGATCTCAGGGTCCTGGGACTGAGCCCCACATCAGGCTCTGCACTTAGCAGGGCGTCTGCTTCAGGATTTTCTCTCTCCCTCTGCCCCTCCCACCCCTGTTCCCACTCTCTCTCTAAACCAAATAAGTAAATCTTTAAAAAAAAAAAATTCAGTGTTAAATCCAAGGTCATGAAGGTTTACCTTGTATTTTCTTCTAGGAGTTTTATGGTTTTTACCTCTTACATTAGGTTGTTGATCTATTTTGAGTTAATTTTTATATGTGATTTGAGGTTTGAGTCCTGCTTTATTCTTTGGCATGTGGATTTTTAGTTGTCCCAGCAGCATTTGTTTAAGAGACTGTTCTTTCCCCTTTGAATAGTCTTGACCTTGTCAAAAATCGATCAGCTCATTGAATATGGGTTTATTCCCTGACTTTCAATTTTATTCCATTGGTCTATATGTCTGACCCTGTCGGTACCATACTTTCTCAACTACTGTAACTTTGTTTTAAGTTTTGATGTTAGGAAGTGTGAGCCCTCCAAGATTTATTTTCCCCCCCAAGATATTTTGGCTATTCTGTGTCCCTTGCAATTCTATTTGAATTTGAAGATTGGTTTTTCCATTTCAGTTATTGCAGAATATCCATATGTAATCTGATAATTTGAAAAGGTCATTATATAAAATTTTATTTCTTTTAAAGATTTTTTTTTTATTTTTAAGTAATCTCTGTACCCATTATGGGGCTTGAACTCACAACCCCGAGATCAAGAGTCATGTACTTTAATGACTGGGCCATCCAGGCACCCCTAAAATCTTACTTTTTGTTAAAAGATTTTATTGATTTATTTAAGAGAGAGAATACATGAGCTGGAGGGGAGGGTCATCGAGAGAGGGAATAGGAGACTCCCCCCTGAGCAGGGAGCCCAACGCTGGGCTCAATCCCAGGATCCTGAGATCATGACCTCAGCCGAAGGCAGACTTAACCAACTGAGCCCAATCTTAAGTGTCCACTGATGGTAAGATTACTTGTAATTTTTTTTCTTTTCCTTCTTTTCTTTCGGTTATTTTCTGTGTTCTCCCAATAACAAACATATTTTTTCATAATAAGGAAACTTTTTTATAAAAGGGGCAATACTTACCTTCTTATGATTATTTTTCCTACTTTTTTTTAAAGATATATTTATTTATTTGAGAGAGAGAGCGTGTGTATGCACACATGCACAGGGAAAGAGCAGAGGGAGAGGGAGAGAGAATCTTAAGCGAAGTCTAATCTCATGACCCTGAGATCACGACCTGAGCTGAGACCAAGAGTCAGATGCTTAACTGACTGTGCCATCCGGGTGCCCCATTTTTCCTACTTTTAATTTCTTTTTGCTCTAATAGGAATGTACTAATTTTCTGTGTAAATCTAACAAATTTCTAAGCATATGAGAAATTAACTTTAACCATTAATGTGGTAACATCAGAAAAGGCAGGAATCTCTGACACTGCCTTTCTTATGTATACATTTTGTCAAGTATCCTGAACTACCTCCTTTTTGTGTAAGTATATTCCAGATTCACAGCATTTGTGTAGAAGTAAACTTTCAGCAATCATATATATGTCTATCTTTCTTTTTACTTCAAGCTTTTTCATCTTTTCCAGAGGTGTGGTTAAAATTCATCCACTCATTCATTCATTCATTCATTCTACCCCTTAGGGTATTTGTTAGCTTTGGAAAGAACAGAGTGTGGAAGAAGAAATACTTTTGTTTAGAGAAAAATTGAAAGAACTGAATTTGTTGGATGGTCCTGTCTTCTGAATAGCAAAGTCTTTTGAGATGAAAGTAGCAGAATGCAATTAGGCATCTCTAAAGAGGAAATTGTTTGCAAAAGTTATCAGAGATGAATAAAATTATTACTGAGCAGCAAAGATAAGATGAAGGGTAGGGTACAAAAGTATATTACCTCATTTTCATTGGCCCACACACCTGGTTTGAGAAACCTTCTCTTCCTCAATTCTGTCAGTTTGGGTCCTTGAATTTTTTTTTTTTTTTTTTTAGTTTTTATTTATTTAATTATTTTTAAGTAATCTCCACACCCAACACAGGGCTCAGACTCACAACCTGGAGATCAAGAGTCACGTGCTCTACTGACATCCAGTGAGGCAAACCCTGTTCCTTGAATTTGAAGGCTAGTTGAATGGGAACTTTGTAACATACATAACATTAAATATGTCAGTACAGTCTCTGTGTATAGTAAACTTGGGTACTGGCTTAAGAAAAATGTCTCCATCAATAAGCTTAAGCTGAATCTTACAAAGATACCAAACAAATCATGACAAGGTTATGAAACCATATAGTGTAAAAACAGAATTTTCTACCACATAATAACTTCTGTTGAAGGAGAGAGAGAGAGCTAACTAGTGTAATAAGAGTTTGCTTTTATCCTGTCTACATGTGTAGTTTCCAAGTTACTTACAAATTCTTAGGCTTTTTATAGTAAGTTCAGATATTAATTTAATGAAGTAAACTGAAAGGGAGAAAAACCTATGCCCAAATTCGTTGGAAAGCTAAACAAGTTCCTCTCAGTAATTCATGAGTTATAATTTTGGCTTGTGAATTAATTAGCCATTGGCTCTCCTTATGACTCTAACTGTTTTCTTTGGGCCCCTTTCACCTATTTTGAAAATCTGCCAAAGGGAAAAGAGAAGTGTCTTAGTTGGCTCAGGCTATCATAACAAAAAATGACAGAGTGCATGGCTTAAATGACAGAAATTTCTTTCCTCACGGTTCTGGAGGCTGGGAAGGCCAAGATCTAGGTGTGGGTCAATTCAGTTTCTGGTGAGGACTGTCTTCCTGACTTGCATATGACTGCCTACACACTGTGTTCTCACAAGGTGGAGCAAGAGAGAGAGAGAGAGAGAGAGAGAGAGAAAGCTCTCTGGTGTCTGTTCTTATAAGGACACTAATTCTGTTTTATTAGGACCCCACCCTTATGGTCTTATTTAACCTTAATTACCTCCTTGGAGGCTTCTCCAAATATTGTGACATTTGAGGGTTAGGACTTCAATGTATGGATTTGGGGACCATGATTTAGTTCACAGAAGAGAAGGGAAACAAAAATGAAAATAGTTTTGTTACATTTTAGCTTTGGCTGTAACAGATATCTATATCATTCTGAACACCAGATTCCCATTTCCATAGAACATATACAACTAAATAATTTCAGAAGCTTATAACTTCCAACAAGAAAAAATTTAAAACCTATATTAAACTTTAGACTGAATTTTTATTTTCTTTCTCAAGGGAGTACATTGTTAGAATGATATATAGCTACAAGTAGAAGATAAAACTTAAAGATATTCTTACCTGGGACACCTGGGTGGCTCAGTTGGTTAGGCATCTGACTCTTGATTTTGGCTCAGGTCCTGATCTCACGGTCTTGGATTAGCCTGGAATCGGCTCTGTGCTCAGTGGGGAGTCTGCTGGAGATTCTCTCTCCCTCTGCTTCTCCACCCCCTAGAATAAATAAATAAATCTTGAAGAAGAGAGATATTCTTACCTGGCATTTTTGCGTATCATCTACTTTTTCCATTAGAATTCTTAACATATTTAACACTTAAATTCCATGCCGGATCATTTTTATATTTGTGTTATATCTGAGTCTGGTTCTCTTGATTATTGTCTCTTAATGGTGTGTTTTTCTTGCCTTTTGGCATGTCTTGCAATTTTTTGTTGAAAGCTAGATAGGTATCAGGTAGTAGAAACTGCAGTTATTAAGTTGTTAGGGTATAGATTTATTTTAATGTGGCTGCCATGTTTAATGTTAGCTTTGGCTGTAGGGTTCAGAGGCTTTAAAGGCCTCTAGTGCCTGGTGTTTTTTTTTAAACTCCCCCTTTGACTCTGGGCTTCTCCATCTAATCCTCTTCTGAGAGAGTCTTTATCATAAGATTATCTCTTATATAATCTACTCTCATTTTCCTGGAACCCTTTTAATTAAATACCACTTTTTTCATGGGCCTATATCTTGGGGATGTGATCTTGACAAGTTTTCCCCCAGTGAGACAGCTTTTCCCTGACTGCCTCCTATTCCCTTCCGGTGCTATAGTGTTCCTGGTCTATTTTCTTGAATCCCTGACTATTAACTATTTTCTTCTCTCCTTAGGTGGGACAAGAAGGCTGGAGAAGACTGGAGTGGGAAGGATTCTCTTCCTCCAGTGGAGATAAGGGACTTCTGCTCTGGCAAGGTCCTTTTCTCTGGATAGTAGATCTTTAAGTAGAATGCTCTGGGTGTTTCTGTAATCCACAATGATTATTTTTCCCCTCCCTTTGCCAGAGACACAAAGTTATTTTATTCAGAGCTTCATCATTGTAGCCTGATGGGGTTTCTGGAGGTGAAGCCCACAAAAATGTGGGGGCAGTCCTCAAGACTGTGGCCTGAAAGTTTATCATTCTCCTGCTAGTCCACCCTTAAACTCCAGTATTTTGTCAAAATTACCATTTAAGTGTTTCTACTAGTTTATAGCTCTAGTCACTTTTGCTACAGGCAAGCAGATCTTTGTGTCTTTTTGGATACACCTGTGTCTCCAGATTTCAAGGTAACGGTTTGCCATGCAACTTTCTTCTCTGATGAGTCCAAGAAAACTAGTTGTTTTTCAGTTTGTCCATCTTTTTTTGTTGTTGTAAGAATTGGAATGACGCTTCTAAGCTTTTTGCCTGTCAAAGCTGAAACCAGAGCTCCTTTATAATATATAATTATATATATATATATATTTGGGTTGTTGTAAAACTTTTTAATGGTTGCTAGATGCACCTTTAACTTATAAGAATCTACTTCAAGTAAACACTGACTCAATTCCAGTAAAATAGAGCAAATTTCCTCTAATACAACTCTGTTATCTTCCCCTGTCTTTGGGCTGCTTTGCCATTCGTGTGTATGTATTTGTTATAACTCAACGTTATGTGTTATAATTCTACTTTAAAAATTATCACTTTTAAAAAAAATCATAGGTTTTTAAAGAAATCAAGAGAATAAAGGCAAAAAACGGTCTGTATTGTCTTTTTCTCTCGATTAAACAATGTAATATAATATCAGCAGTCCTTTTTTCCCCCTGATGATTTGTTTTATAACTGGATATTTGTACTTTTTGACCCTTTTTATCCATTTCACCCAACCCAACATCCCATCATTGACAACCACGTTTGTTCACGGTATCTATGAGCTTAGGGTTTTTTTGTTTGTTTTAGATTCCACATGTAAATGAGATCGCATGGTATCTGTCTTTCTCTGTTTTATTTCACTTAGCATAATGCTCTCAAGGTCGATCTATGTTGTTGTAAATGGCAAGATTTCATTCTTTTTGGTGGCTGAACAATATTCTATTGTGTTTATACATTCCAAATTTTCTTTTTTTTTATTATAATAATATTTTTTTATTATGTCAGTCACCATACAGTACATCCCTGGTCCTTGATGCAAAGTTCGATGATTCATTAGCTGCGTACAACACCCAGTGCACCATGCAACACCCCCTACCCATCCAAATTTTCTTTATCTGTTCATCCATCAGTAGACATTTAGATTGTTTCCATGTCTTGGCTATTGTAAATACTGCTGCAGTAAAGCTGGGGCAGTGCATGTATCTTTTTTAATACGGGTTTTCGTTTTCTTTGGAAGTAGTTACTGGATCACGTGGTAGTTTTATTGTTACTTTTTTGAGTAACCTCCATATGGTTTTCCATAGTGGTTGCACCAATTTACACCCCCCCCCAACAATGTACAAGGGTTCCCTTTTCTCCATTTCCTCACCAACACTTTTTATTTCTTTTTGATACTAGCCACTCTAACAGGTGTAAGGTGATGTCTCACTGTGGTTTTGATTTGCATTTTCCTGGTGATTAGTGATGTTGAGCATCTTTTCATGTACCTGTTGGCTACCTATGTGTCTTTGGTAAAATGTCTATTCGGATCCTCTGTTCATTTCTTAATTGGATGGTTTGTATTTTTGGTGTTGAGTTGTGTGAGTGCTTTATATATTTTGGATATTAGCCCCTTATCAGATATTTTCATTTGCAAATGTTTTCTTTTATTCAGTAGGTTACCTTTTCATTTCGTTGATAGTTTTCTTTGCTGTGCAGAAGCTTCTTAGTTTGATGTAATCTCACTTGTTTATTTTTGCTTTTCTTGCCTTTGTTTTTGGTGTCAAATCCAAAAAATCATCACTAAGACCAATTATCAAGAAACTTACTGCCTATGTTTTCTTCTAGGAATTTTATGGTTTTAAGACCTGGCACTCAAGTTTTTAATCCATTGTGAGTTAAATTTTGTGTTTGGTGTAAGATAGTGGTCCAGTTTTATTCTTTTGCATGTGGATATCCTGTCTTCCCAATATTATTTATTGAAGAGATTGTCCTTTCCCCATTACATATTTTTGGTTCCTTTGTCAAAAATTAATTGGCATATATGCATCAGTTTATTTCTGGACTCTCTATTCTGTGTCATTGATCTGCGTATCAGTTTTTATGCTGATACCATACTTTTAAGTTTTAGTAACTATAGCTTTGTAATACAGTTTGAAATATGGGGGCTTGATGCTCCAGCTTTGTTCTTTCTCAAGATTGTTTAGGTTAGTCAGGGTCATATGTGGTTCCATGCAAATTTATTATTGTTTTTTCAATTTCTGTGAAAAATGCCACTGGAATTTCATAGAAGTTTCATTGAATCTGTAGATTGCTTTGTGTGGCATGGAGACTTTAACAATATTAATACTTTTAATTCATGGGCATGGAATATTACATTTATTTGTGTCTTCTCCAGTTTCTTTCGTTAATGTCTTATGGTTTGCAGCGTACAAGTCTTTTGCTCCTTGGTTAAATTTAATTTTAGGTATTTTATTCTTTTGCTATAATTTCAAATGGGATTGTTTCTCTTTCTGATAGCTCATCATTAGTGTATAGAAATGCAATAGATTTTTGTGCATTGATTCTGTATCCTGTAACTTTATTGAATTTGTTTATTCTAACAATTTTTTGGTGGAATCTGTAGGGTTTTCTATATATAATATCATGTCTGCTGCAAATAGTGACGGTTTTACTTCCTTTCTAATTTGGATGGCTTTCATTTCTTGCTCTAAAGACTTCTAATACTGTGTTGAATATGAGTGGTGAAAGTGTGCATCCTTGTCAGCTTTTCACCATTGAGCATGATGGTAGCTGTAAACTTGTTATATAGGGTGTTTCTTATGCTGAGGTATGTCACCTCTGTACCCACTTTGAGAGTTTTTATCGTAAGCGGATGTTGAATTGTATTGTCTTAAACTTATTTTTAAATTGTGGTATAATATACATAACATATAATGTGTTATTTTAATCATTAATTGTACAGTCCAGTGGCTTTAAATACATTAATGTTGTGCTACCGTCATCACCATCCATCACCAGTGCTTTGTTCATCTCACAAAACTAAAACACTGTGCCCATTAAACAATAACAGCTCCCCATTCCCCCCTTTCCTCAGACCCCCGTTTTCCTTTCTGTTTCTGTGAATTTGATTACTTCATACCATATTTGTCCTTTCATGACTGTCTTATTTCATTTAGCATAATGTCTTCAAGTTTTTTACATGATAGCATATGTCAGAATTTTCTTCCATTTTAATGCTGAATAACAGTCTGTTATCATGTATATACCACATTTTGTTTATCCATTTGTATTGTGTTTTATATTTATGCACATATTTACCATTTCCCATGCTTTTCATTCCTTCTTGTGGATCTGAGTTAGTGTCTGGTGCCATTTCCTTTCAGCCTGAAGAACTTTCTTCAGTATATCTTGTAAGACAGGTCTGCTAACAACAGCTTTCTTTAACTTGAAATATGTTTATCTCATCTTCATTTATGAAGAGTGGTTTTGCTGGACATAGAATTCATAGTTTATATGTTTTTTCTGTCAGCGCATTGAACATGGCATTTGACTGTCTTCTGTCCTCCATGATTTTTCATGAGGAATTAGTCTTATTTGTATCGTCATTTCCCGTACATGATGAATCCTCTTTCTCTTGCTGCTTTCAAGATTTTCCTCTTTGTTTGGCTTTTGTATAAACTTAGCAGTTTCACTAAGTTGTGTCTAGGTGTATCTCTTTGTGTTTATTTTACTTTGGGTTTCTTGAATTTCTTGGAGCTATGGATTAATGTTTTCCTCAAATTTGAGAAGTTTTTTTACCAATTATTTTCTGAAATATTGTTGGTTGAAAACTATAGATTTTATTTTATTGATTTTTTGAAAACGATACATTTTAGTTAATAGATTATAGCAATTCTGGGTTCTTTTTTATTTTTATTTATTTGTTAGTTATTTATTGAGGGCTGTTATTTTTAGAAGGTTGCCTGTAATTGTGAAGTCAGTCTAGTCTCCTTTGTGGTATACAGCTGCTGATGTCTCTGCTAAGTTTTTTAATTCTTATTTTTTAGGTGGCTTCCTTAGGAGTCTTTCCTGTGTCTGCATAACTTAATTTTTAACTAATGATACGGGCAGAAGTCGTAAAGGCTCCCACCCTTTGCTGATAGGTCTATGTGTAGGTTTTAGAATACATTCAAAGTTGGAGCCAGTTTTCAACCCTTCCTGGGCTTCATTTTTTTTTTTTTTATCTCTATACCCAACATGGGGCTCAAACTCACAACCCTGAGATCAAGAGTCACACGCTCTACTGACTGAGCCAGCCAGGTGCCCCGCCGTGGCCTCATTTTATGCCAGGCTTCCTCAGGTCTCCCCAACAAATACACAGCTTTCTGTTTAGCCAGAGTTGTATGATAAGCTTATCATAGACCTTCTATGGTTTTTTCATTTTCATGATCTTTCTGTTAATTTTCTTATTAGTCAGGCACTCACCTTAACCTGGACTTTGACTCCATACCCCAACTTCAAACTTTCCCTGTTCATTCCCAAAGTGGTTTATCACTTTTATCCACCAAAACCATGGGTTTTCACCTCCCCACCCTGAAATGAGCCTACCCTTTTTGCCGACAAAGCTGTTGTGTTCTTTTTGCTAGTTTCATGTTGGCAGAACTGCCAGTCTCTTTATTTAAGCTGGCATTGGGTGGTTGGGAGCAACTGCAGGCAGAAGGCACAGCATCCCACTGTTCCTACCTGTAACTTTAGCATTTATTCTAGAACAAATACTTCTCAATTTGCAGGCTGTCGTTGCTTAGTGTCCAGTGTTCTGAAATGGTTCTTTTTGGTAGATTTATCCAGCTTTATACTTGATATTTGTGTATGGGAATTGCCAACCCCTTCATGCCACTATAAAGTTTGTACTTTTTTTTTTTTTTGCACGTGAATTCTACATTTACTTATCAAGTTCCCTAAGAAGTTCTCTTGGTATTTTGATTAGATTACATTGACTTTATAAGTTAATTTTCAGAATGTCAGTATATTTACATGATTGAGTTTTTCCTCCAGGAACATGGCATTTATCTCCATTTATTTGGATTTATCCCTCAGCAAAATTATTGTTATTTTTTTTGAGAGAGAGAGAGAGAGAGAGAGCATGCACTCAAGTGGGGAGGGAGGGGCAAATGGAGAGGGAGAGAGAGAATTTTAACCAGGCTCCACGCCCCATGTGGCTCAATCTCATGACCTTGAGATCATGACCTGAACTGAAATCAAGAGTTGGAGGCTTAACCAACTGAGCCACCCAGGTGTCCCCTCAGCAAAATTATTTAACATACATCTAGAACTTACTATATTTTGCTAAGCTTAGTCTTAGCATTTTAAAAGTTTTTTACAATCAATTACTAATGAAATTATTTTTTCCATTGTATTTTTCTAATTGTTTATTGCCAGTTTGTAGGAAGTTTCTATGAGTTGTATAAAGTTGATCTGGTATGTGATTGCCTTGCTGAACTTACTTTTCTAATAGTTCTAATAGTTTGTCAGTTTGTTATTTTGGTTCTTTTAGGTAATGTACCATATTTGCAAATAATGACAATTTTATTTCCTTATAATCTGTATATTGTATATTTATTTTTAAAATAAATATATTAATATTTATAAAATTTTTATATACATAAAAATTTATATTTATTTTAAAAATTCTATTGTATAGGTTATGATCTCCAAGAAAATAGTAAAATATTAAGCATACTGGCTTTAGTGACTTTGTTAGAAATATTTCTAATGCTTCACCATGAAGTGTGACACTGTAGGAGTCCTTTTATTAAGCTAAAATTTTTCTTTTATTCCTAGTATCAACTGATGTTTTGGCATGTACCAAGAGCATATTGTTTTTCTCTTTTGATTTCCTAATATCGTAAATAAAAGATGTGCTATTTGATCAAGATGTATTATAATTTTAATATTTCCCTCAATTCAGTTTGCTAATATTTTATTTATGATTTTTACATGTAATTTATAATAGAGATTGGCTTGTAAAGAACAATAAACCGGACATTCATTCCAAATTAAAAGAAATACAGATCTCCACTTCTTCAGGAATTTGGTTTAGGATTTGTTCTTATCCTCCTATTATTTACATTTGCTGTCTGCATTAAATTAATACTCTGTACTAAATGGCAGCTTTTTTTTAGTAGTACAAAGTACTTAAAATCCAGTTTCTTCATATGTGATGATTGTTTTTCTAGCTTTCTGAGTTTTTCTGTTACTATACAGTCCTCCTTTAAGTGCTGTTTTGCATATTGTATTTTTTTTAAATAAAAGAACTTCAAGGATTGTTTAGTATTTGTCTGTCTTTTTGATATATTTAGTCTCTCTTTTCCTTTTATTATAAGGAATTTTGTGGTATTCTTCATGTTTTTCTCTTCATTCTAGTCTCTTTCTTACCTATTCTATGAAGCCTTTTTTGGTCCCTCCTCTTCCCCATTACTCCCTGAAGAGTTAGACTTTTTTGTTTCTAATATAGCTTATTATAAACTATGTGTGCGTATGTATATGTGTGCATGTATAGTTCTCTTAATTACATCTTTGCTATAATACCATAATTTTTCTGTTACTTTTTAGTATAAGGATGGCCTCATTTGGGGTAATTAAGACTTAGTCTTACACATTTTTTACAGCTTTTCAAAATTCACTCCACTTGTAGGGATTATGAGGGATTGAGGGTGTTCTGACTCCACATACTTTTCCCTTCTTCCATGTGTTGGGACAGAGAGGAAACAAGAAAAAAGGCACACATATCATTAAACTGGGTGAAGCTGTCATCTTCTCCTTTTAGGTTGTGGCTGCCTCTGGCTAACACTGACTGGTCATCATGCAGTCAAGGCTGGCTCATTGCCACATGTAAGATTGTTCTGGTGCAACCTATTGGCAGCTCACTGGCAACTCTCTGAACTTAGAATATGTAAAAATTACTATCTTTGCGCTTAGTTTAGGCCTTATGTGCAATTCTTAATCTGTGAAATTTATTTTAAAGTCAGGGTTCCACAGTCCAACGGGAAAATAACAGTCTTCCAGAAGAGGGTATTAGGTCATGCAGATATTACAGAATGCCTCTTCAGTGCAGTTTCATACCTAGGTTTATTCTGTATCCTGAAATAATTCAGCCTCTAGGAGACTTGGTCCCAACATGTTATTCTATAGCTGTGCCAAATGTACTATTTAAATGTAAATTAATTTAAATTTACATTAATGAAACTCAAGTAAAATAAAGATTTAGTTTTTCAGTCACATCAGCCAAATTTAAGTGCTTAATTAGCCACATGTGGCGAGTGGCTGCTGTATTGAAAAGCACAAAACCTTGCCGTCATCGAGAAGAGTTCTGTTGGACACTGCTTCTCTAGAGGGTAGAGGTGAGAATATTTTTGTTAGTATAGGAAGTCAGATACATAAAGTCAATCATATATACCAACCAGTTACTCTTTCACAGGGTTTTTTTTCCTTGCCTATTTGAAGGGAGTTTGTGAAAGGGAGAAAAGGTAGCACACTCCTGTGCAATGTACTGCTTTCAAATTCATCTGATGGTTTTTCTTGCGGAAGCTCGCAGTAACTGCTGTTGCAAATTCAGTTGACAACAGCGAAGTTCAAACCCACCAGAAACAAACTTCCTCGTTTATCCTTCCCATTTCCTTTCTTCCTATTCCCTCATGCCTTAAGGTGAAGATGGTACAACTTCAGTCCCAGGACAAGAGAAGACTGGCATAAGTAGAAAGGCAAGTGTGTGTGTGTGTGTGTGTGTGTGTGTAAATTTTGGGAGAAATGACTTGATTTTTAGAAAAACTTTTTTTTTTTTTGCCAAGTCCTTAGATATTACTTAACTGAATGCCTGCCTCCATTTTACACCTGAGTAAACTGAGGCTAAAGAAAAATATTGCTCAAGATTGTATTAATAGGGGCGCCTGGGTGGCTCAGTTGTTAAGCATCTGCCCTCCGCTCAGGCTCAGGGCGTGATCCCGGAGTCCTGGGATTGGGCCCCGCATCAGGCTCCCTGCTCCGCTGGGAGCCTGCTTCTTCCTCTCCCGCTCCCCTTGCTTGTGCTCCCTCTCTCGCTGGCTGTCTCTCTCTGTGTCAAATAAATAAATAAAATCTTTAAAAAAAAAGATTGTATTAATAATTAATGGTAAATCTGGAACTAAAACCTGTATTCCATGACATGCTAAATTATTTACCATTCCCATTTTAATTTTTTACTCACTGTTACTACTGCTGCAGATACAATGATAAGAGTTTAGAGGTAAGACTAATTATTATAATGCATTTCTTATTTTTAAAATGTTTCTTGTATGTTTTAAGGTTTTGTAATTGTAATTTTTACAGATTGAAGAAGAGGAGAGGAAAAAAATAGAAGATATGAAAGAAAATGAACGACTGAAAGCAACTAAGGAATTGGAAGCCTGGAAAGAATGTCAAAGAAAAGCTGAAGAACAAAAAAGAATTCAGAGAGCAGAGATATTCTGTGAACAAGGGAAGCAAATTGAAGAAGAGAGAAACAAATTAAAACATAAAAGCCTTACTAGAAATGCAGCGTCTAGAAATCTTGCCACAAAAGGTACAATGATTACATTAATATTTTCTGGGAAAGTGAGTCCATTTGGTGAAGTAGACGTGTCACTTTTTTTTCGTAATCTATTTGTAATCTTAGGTCATTATTTTGGTATATTGAGAATAAATACTACAGTATAGAGGCTACGGTGAAAGATTTATTTCTTCTTTTAGGAAATAGTGACATTTTCAAAATACAATGAGCAGTGATTCAGATCTCAGGGTCCTGGTATTGAGTCCTGCATCGGACTCCTTGCACGTGGGGAGCCTGCTTCTCCCTCTGCGTGCCGCTCCCCCTGCTTGTGCTCTCTCTGTCTCTCTGACAAACAAATAAATAAAATCTTAAAAAAAAAAAAAAAGACGTTTTCCTCACATGACTCAGGAACATGAGTACTATTACACAAGCTTAGTTGTAAGCAAATAGGGGCCCATCTGGCCTTTGATCCTGACGTGTTCAGAAATAGGTAAAAGAACATATTTCTTTACCGAAAGCTAAGAGTTTGATTTTATCTGATTTTAGAATATTAAACTTTGTTTTGGGCATATTTAGTATACTTAGTAATGGACCCTTTTATAGTAAAATCACTTATATAATAATAATAATAATAATAATAATAATAATTAACATTTATTGGGTGATTTCCCTATGCCAGGCAATTTTATTGGTTGTATCACTCAGTTGTCAAAACAGTACTTTGGGGTAAGTGCTGCTATTCTTACTGTAGTGGATCTAGACATTCAGAAAAGATAAACAACTACCCGATAAGTAAACCTGTGGGATTTGAACCCACATCTATCTGCACTGAAACCTACGCTCTAGGCTATATGTATTTATTACTTTCAGTGAGGTCTAGTGTGTTGAAAAGTCAATAAATGAACCTTTGAATTAGGAACCACGATTATCTCCATTTTCCAGGTGAGGAAAGGCACAGAGAGTCTTACTAGCCCAGGGTAACGCTGCTCATAAATGGCAGAGTCAGAGTTTGGACTCGGGTGATCAGGGTCTGGAGTGGGTGACCACTGTGTGTTATATTGCTACACGGTAAGACAGGCACATTACTCATGTTTGTTATTTTCATATCAATATTATCATCACATATTTTAGCTGACTCTGTTTGTATTGAGGAGATGTTTTCATTCAGAAATGTATTAGGGAAAAAGTATATAATCCTAGTTTGGAAAAATATTACCTAATTTTAAAAGTTTGTTATCAAGCATTTCAAAGCCTTACAGTAGCTTTCAAGAGTGACTCTGTTTGTGTTTACTAATGACGAAATAGCAAACCTCAGAAGTTTTAATTACCAATCCCATAATATAAGGCACACCCCACTAATTTTACCTCTTAATGTGAAGCTAGGAGTCTAGGCTATGACACAATTACTTTGCAAGGCAGAGGAGTTAAACGTGGTGTGAGCTCCATAATCTTCAGGACCTAGAGCTCCATAATCTTCTGGACCTCAAGTGTTGTCATTTTGATGAAAACTGCTTAATATTTTATATTAAGGTGATTTTATAAGTGAAAAAAATTTTTTATAATAATTTTTTATTATGTTAGTCAACATACAGTACATCCTTAGTTTTTGATGTAATGTTCCATGATTCGTTATTTGCATATAATACCCAGTGCACCATGCAACATGTGCCCTCCTTAATACCCCTCACCGGCCTATCCCAATCCCCCACCCTCCTTCCCTCTGAAGCCCTCAGTTTGTTTCCCAGAGTCCACAGTCTCTCATGGTTCATTCCCCCTTCTTTTTTTTTTAATGATTTTTTATTATATTATGTTAGTCACCATACAGTACATCCCCGGTTTCCGATGTAAAGCTCGATGATTCATTAGTTGCGTATAACACCCAGTGCACCATGCAATACGTGCCCTCCTTACTACCCATCACCGGTCTATCCCATTCCCCCACCCCCCTCCCCTCTGAGACCTTCAGTTTGTTTCTCATAGTCCATAGTCTCTCATGTTTCATTCCCCCTTCTGATTACCCCCCCTTTCTTTATCCCTTTCTTCCCCTACTGATCATCCTAGTTCTTATGTTTCATAGATGAGAGAAATCATATGATAATTGTCTTTCTCTGCTTGACTTATTTCACTTAGCGTTATCTCCTCCAGTGCCGTCTATGTTGCAGCAAATGTTGAGAACTCGTTCTTTCTGATAGCTGAGTAATATTCCATTGTATATATGGACCACAACTTCTTAATCCAGTCATCTGTTGAAGGGCATCTCGGCTATAAGTTAAAATTTTTGATAAGATTTTATGTGATTTTAAAAATCAACTTCGAAGTAACTGCTGTTGCAAATTCTGATCCACAGAAGTATGGTTCATGATTTTAATGAAAGGTAGCAAGGCAATTCAATGGGGAAAGGAAGGTCTGGAACAGATCGGGATATATTTATGGAAACAAATGAAGGTAGACTCTTGCCTCACTGTGTACATAATGCATGCGTAAGAAGATAATCCAATAAACAATTAGATGAAAGATTTGAAGGACTTGTCACAGAGTAAGACATGAACGGCCAATAGACACATCTTTGGTTAGTAGGGAAATGCAAATTAAAACGAGAGTGAGATACAGTACGTAGTACATATGCATTAAAATGACTAAAACAGAAGACTAAAGACCATCAACACAAGTGTTCTTGAGGATATGCTACAACTGGAGCTCTTGTACAATGATGGTAGAAAGGTAAAATGGTACAACGACTTTGGCAGAGTGTTTGGCTGTTTCCTGAAAAGTTAAGTATACACTTATCATATAACTCGGTCATTCTTGTCTTCAGTATTTACACAAGAAAGATGTATTCACCTGAAGACTTGTACTCAGATATTTATGGCCACTTTATTCACAATGAATGGTGAATAACTGGAAATGCTGCTCATCACTAGAAGAGTGCATAAGCAAATCTCGTACATTCATAAAGTGAAATATTACTCTGCAGAAGAGACCACACAGTACATACGGAATGAAATTCTAGAAAGTACTTATCATTTTATGATGACTGAGAGTACATCAGTGATTATCTGAGGCCAGAGGTAAAAGGAAGGGATGAACTTCACGTGGCTATAGGGGACTCTTAGAGGTGATAGAAATTTTCTGTCTTCATTATGATTATGATTTCACAGGTGCTTACATCTGTCAGAACTCATTAAATTAATGTAGTTTAAAATGAGTACAGTTTATTTTTTTTTTAAGATTTATTTGAGAGAGAGAGTGAGAGCGCACAAGCGCATGCACGCACGGGAGTGCTGGGGAAGGGGCTGAGAGGGAGAGGAAGAAAATCTCAAGTAGACTCCCTGCTGAGCACGGAGCCCAATACGGGACTTTATCTCATGACCCTGAGATCATGACCTGGGTGGAAACCAAGAGTTGGATGTCTAACCAACTGAGTCACCCAGGTGCCCCTGAGTACATTTTATTGTACATGAATTATTTCTTTGTAAAATTGAATAAAGTTTGTTGGGAATACTTTCATGCAGAAAAGCATCAAAATGCACATAATCTCCTCAGGTTCTTGTTATTTCGCAGTTATGCTTAAGGCCAGCCATGGTCAAGCCTCCTTTGAGGGTCCTGGCCCTTGTACTATTGTGTATATTCATAGGAGACTGGGAAAGAGGAATCATTGAGCATCTAATTAATTAACTATTGGGGCTTCCTTATCTTGTTAGAAAAGTTCAGTTACTGGTACCAGCCTGTCCTTCTGTTGAAGTAGTTTTGACTTGCTTGCTAAGCTACTCAAAACATTCTAGAGGGAGAGATGAGACTTTAGGCCATGTGAATTTGTCCCTTTTCAACTTGGAAAAACCAGGTACTCCTAAAGGTAGGGGCAGATGTAAGCCTGAAAAAAAAAAAAAAAAAAGGATTGGTTGGAAGTGTGTAAATAGAGTTTCACTACCAGATCTCCAGATCATGACAGAAGATTGGGGGTTTACATTCTGCATAGTTGAAGACTGAGTGAGATTCTGCTCTGAAAATACAGAGATGGAGTGAAAGATAGCATTGCGTAAATATAAATTCCGGTTCAAGGGATCCCCTCCAGCACTCCTCTCCTTAGCTCGTGCACATATGCGTGCACAAGCCCAGTGCACCTGGGATGCAGATTAGAGAATTCTTCTGTAGGGAAGCTAATGAGTGTAGGATGAAAAAATTCTGACATCTGTAATGGCCCAGCTAGTTGACGGTGCTGAAGCTTACTAGATTCATGTATGTAGAACTTCCAGGCAGAATTTTTATACTTTAAAAGGAGAAGACAGTCAAGACACAATAAAATGCAACTTGGAACAACCAAGTAATGCAGGGAACAGAAGAAAACTTAATTATAACTAATGTCTTCAGAGAGATGAAGACATATTTTAATCATTAAACAAGAACGAGAGACTATAGTAAGGAATATTAAGAGAATAAAACAGTTTGGAAATTTAAAATGTGATGAAAATTAAAAATTTAATCAAATGATTGGAATATGGCTTCTAAGTTATTCAGAACGTAGAACAAAAGGATAAAGATATTTGAAATAGAAAAGATAAAACAATCAGAGTATCTATCCAGGATGTTCAACATTCAAGTAATAGGGGTATGAGAAAGAGGAGAGACAGAAGAGAGGAAATAATATTTTTAATGTTGCAAAACTTCTGAAAACTTAAATGAATTTCCACATTGAAAGAGTCTATCGGGTCCAGCATGGCAGATTTTATAATGTTCATGCCAAAGCACATGAAATTTTAGCACACTTTATGTTTTTTCTTTTTCTTTTTTAGAAAGAGAGAACAAGAGCACATGAGCCAGGGGGTGGGGCAGAGAGAAAGGGAGAATTTTAGCAGGCTGGATCCACACCCAGCTCAGAGCCTGATGGAAGGCTCGAACTCCAACGCTGAGATCATGACCTGAGCCAAAATCAAAGAGTTGGATGCTTAACTGACTGAACCACCCAGGGGTCCCTCAGCACACTTTAGACAGAGATCCTGAAGCTTCCAGAGAAGAGAAACAGATCGTGCACAAAGGACTGGGAATGTTAGCATCTGTCCTCCTAACCTCAGCACTGGAATCCTGAAACATGGATCACTCTGAGGGGAAAATAATTTTCAGTGTGAAATTCTACACCCGCTTATTAATCAAGTGGGAGGCAAGCATAAGGACTTTTCAGACATGCAAAGTCTTACAATATTTACTGCTCAGGTACACTGGGAATTGTACCTTTTTTCTTTTTCTATTCTTCAAAACAATTTAGTTCGCTATGAATTATCTAGTGTTTGAAGGTTTAGTAAAACTACCCCTAATATGTCTAGGCATGGAATATTTTATAGAAGTACTTTTAGTTTCTGGGGCGCCTGGGTGGCACAGTGGTTAAGCACCTGCCTTCTGCTCAGGGCGTGATCCCGGCGTTATAGGATCGAGCCCCACATCAGGCTCCTCCGCTATGAGCCTGCTTCTTCCTCTCCCACTCCCCCTGCTTGTGTTCCCTCTCTCGCTGGCTGTCTCTATCTCTGTCGAATAAATAAATAAAATCTTAAAAAAAAAAAAAAAAGTACTTTTAGTTTCTGGTTATTCAGGTGTTCTATTTTTTCAAGTCAATTTTGGTAATTTATTTTCTAGGAAATTGTGCATATCATCTTTTCACATTTATTGGCATAAACTTTCTCTTATTTGCTTCTCTCTATCATTATAACATTTCTTTATTCCTAATATGATTTTGTTTTTTCTTGATCAACTATTGTAGCATTTTGTATATCTGTTCCAAAAAGCAAATTTTTGGTTTTGTTGATCCTTTTTATTGTTTCTTTGTTTTCTATTCCGTTAATTCCTGTCTTTATTTTTATTTTGCTTCTTTGAGTTTCTTTAGGTTTTCTTTGTTCTTGTCCAACTTGTTTTCATTAATTTTGGAATATTTTAATACATACATGTTAAGTTAAATTTTTTTCTCTTAAATACTATGTTAATACATTCATAAGTTTTGGAATCTTGTGTTTTTGTTGTTGTTTAGTTGCAAATATTTTGTAACTCATCATTTTTTCCTCTGGCCCTTCAATTACTAGGGTTTTTTGTTTCGGTTTGGTTTTTTGTTTCATTTTGTTTTATTTTTAGTTTCCAAATGTATAAAATGACTATAATTCTCATATTTAAAATTTCCTGTATCATTATGTTACAGGTGTGTTTATAGATTGTAGTTTATGGTGTGTATTTGTGTTTATACCGAGGGTTTCTTTTAATAGGCTGTGGGCCACTTAGATTTATTACTATAAATAAAATGTATCTTGATATCGTAGAATTTTCTTCTGCTGTCTTACTTTGTGATTTATATTTACTAGACTTTCTTTCTGGGTTCTTTTTTCTATTTTTCTGCCTTGGATTTAAAAAATATTCTTGATTACTTTCTACTAATTTGAAAGGTATGTATTCTATTTTTGTTCATTGATTAATATTAAATTTTTTGTATCTGTTTTGGTACATAGATATAATTCTAATTATTATATTTTAACATGCATATTAAACAGAGATTTAAGGTTAATCTCTACCATTCTTGTAAATATTACAAGGAAATTTAGTACGTAAATTCCAGTAATACCCATCTTCTATGAAATTGTCTAAACATCTTAGTCCACTTTTTTGGAGGGAAGGGAGATCAGTTGACTTCACTTTACTTTTAAATCCCTAAATTTAGTCATTACTGTTAGTATGGGTTTTTTCCCCACTATATAGTCATTACTATTTAGATTGATGCATATTTACTTATTTTTAATTTGTCTTTGTTGTGTTTCACTTCTTTGTGGGTAAAATTGCCTTCCCTTTACAGGTAAAACCTTTAGTAGTTCTTTAATGAAGATTTGTGAGTGTTAAGTTCAGTTATTATCTTTATATTATACTAGTTATTGAAGGATGGCTTGGCTGGTTGTAGAATTCCACATTGATAGTTATTTTCCATCAGTAGTTCAAAGATATTTTTCTATTGCCTTTTGCCCTCTGATGTTGCTGAGAAGTCTGCTCTTGATCTAACTATTGATCATTTATAAGGTAATCCATCCTTTGTCTTCTGGTTGCTTTAAAATTCTTCACTTTGATGTACTTTGATTTTATTCGTCTCTGTGCAGTTTTATATTTATTTGTTTCATAATGTCAGAACTTGGAATATACTTTTATTCAAAGAACTTATGTTTTCAGTAAAGTTCTGGGAACTTCTAAGCTATTGTCTTGAAATATCACCTTCCTCTTTCTGTATATTTCTTGACCTCATTCTATATATTATCCTCAGATCTCTTCTAGTTTGTAAATTTTCTGCAACTATGCTTAAGGTGCTGTTAAACTCATCCTAAAGGTTTTAAATTTCAGTGGCAATATTTTTCATTTTGGAAGTTGCATCTGGTTTTTTTGTTCATTCTTTTGTCATTTGTTTCTTCATTTTTCAGTATGGATTTTTCCTGTCTTTGCTTTTTAAATAAACATGTTTAAAATTATTTTAATCTCTTGCAGAGTGTTCTATTCTTTCAAATGCTTAAGAAGCCATACCTCCTGTTTGTTGTGTCTGCTAACTGTCCTTCACACTGGATTGTTTTCTCGTGTGATTTGGAGTTTTTGATTGTGTGTTCATCTTCAGCAAGGATTTTTTTTTTTTTTATGGGTGCATATAAAAAAAATCTCAGGTGTTCTGGTTTGTGGAGGTAAGACTTGCTCACAAGAGAGACCTAGAGTTTTGATTTCTCACGAAAGATATATTTTTCTCCTCCTTTCCAAACCCCCAGGAAGAATAGGCTTCACTTTCCTGGACCAGTGGACAGTGATTTTATAAATATGCTTTTCACTAAGAGAGCAGCCCTTCTAAGCCTCTAGTTTCATTCCCAGCTTCCCACCTCTCTAACTATATCAGCATTACATTTCCAGCCTTTAGCCTTTATATATGTATTCCAGATATAGATATAAATATCTTTCCAAACAGCTTTTTATCAGCTTTTGGATTACCCCAGCTGTAAATCACTGATAAGACTTTTTCTTTGCTTACTTTTTAAACTGAACTGTATATTTGAACCTTTATTTCTTTGTTATATTTTTATCAAGCATTTTATGTGTTTATAGCATTTTATCTGGAGATTGTAAAAAGTTTTAAAACTTTAACCTCTGCTTCTGGAAACAGAAAGCTAATTTTATTTTATGTTTTACTACTTGTCTTATTTTACAGTAAGAGTTTGGAAGCTAGATATCCTACTTTTAATGTAACAAGTGGTCATGTTAATGTTTTTCATGATCATTTAAAAATGTTTATTTAATTTAGCAAAATTAATAAGAAAATAAAAAATTTTTAAGGATTTTATTTATTTATGTAAGAGAGAGAGGGAAAGCACAGAGGGAGAGTGAAAGGGAGAAGCAGACTCCGCACTGAGCAGAGAGCCTGATGTGGGACTTGATCCCAGGATCTGAACCAAAGGCAGATGCTTAACCGACTGAGCCACCCAGGCACCCAAGAAAAATTTTTAATTTCTCATTATGGAAAATAGTGCTTATTCCCTTCATGCTCTGTGTCCTAGTAATCATTAGTATAATAATCTGAAGTTATATATTTCCTTTTTACTTTTTATTGTTTTCCTTTGGTTGTACTAACATTTAAGAATCTTATTCCCAACACTTTTAGTGTGTTTTCCACTGTGTAGAAAACCAATTCTTTTCATTTTTACCCTTACGTTCCCCACTCTTAGTTTCTTAATTTCATTTCTCCATATTTGGAACATTTCTTCGATTAATTTATTTGGAAAAGATGGCAAAGTAGTATATTTACTTAATTCTTAGATATTTAGGAATGTCTTTTGCCTTTGTAAGTAAGCAGCAATTTTCTTGGATATAAAATTCTTGGGACATTGTATTTGGTAGGTTAAAGCTAATTGTTATAATAAGGAGATCCAAAATCACGGATCACATAAGACAGAAATTTAGTTCTCCATAATCCAATACTTGTTATGTTAACAGTGATCCATGTAGGCCTGATAAATGACTTTGTTTTACAAGGCCATGCAGGCTGGCCAGGCCATCTCTGTCATCACATCATCTCTGGATGCCGAGGTTGGCATCGTGTTTTACCCAGTGGAAAGGAGGAAAGAGGAGTTCTCAGCAAGCAGATTTACCTATAAAACGATCCATTGTATACATCACTTCTATTCATATTTTGTTGTCTCAGAATTGGCATATAATCACATCTAATCTCAAGGAAGCCTGGGTTATGTAGATTCTAGCCTGACACAGTCATATGTCTAGCTTAGAACTCAAACTCTATCTCTAAAAGGAAGAAGGGAGAATGGAAGTTAGATGTCTCAACCACAGACATCTAGAAAATTTGCACTCCAGTTTTCTTGTTTGTTTGAGTCCATATTTTTAACTCCTTGCCCCCCTCTTCCTTCTCTTGGAAATGTCAATGTAGGCCCTTTTCACATTTTTTAATTTAGAAGTTTTTTTCTTATTTGTATATATTCATTTTATAGCAAGGATATTACTCTTCATATTTGGAAAATCTGTTTTTCTTAAGAGTTTTGATATTGCCTTTTAAATCTGCGTATCATATTTTTTGTACTTTTGCATTTTTTAAACTTACCCTTCCTTCCTTTTATTCATATAGTTTATATTCTAACACATAGATACATTTCTCTTCTTACATTGGCTTAACCATCATTACATCAAACTATCTTTCTAAAAATGTATAGCTTTTCATTATTACTCTTTGCTTATTCTCATTAGCTGTCTCTGATGGCTGAAAAATACTGTCACAAGGAAGCTTATAGAAGATATTGCTGTGGGAGCTTAAAGGAAATAGAGGTAGTATTATTGGTAATGATGGCTTTCTAAAGTGGATGTAGAATCGCTCAGAGTGCCCTTCCCTAGACTGAACGTAAATTAAACACTGTGTTTTTTAACAGAGAGAATCCTAGAAAAATAGGGGGTCATTGATTAAAGACGAGATAACTAGCTGCCACACTTTTGATGATGGATTTTACATCCCTTCTAGCAGAAGTTATCTTTGGTTTATTTGTATAGGATTTTAGCAGTAGCTTTGATGTGTAATTACTGTAAAAGTCAGCTTGATTGTTATCTAGAAAAAGAGAGAAAGATAACTCACTTGCTAATATTGCTTTTCAAGGAAGAAATTCAGAAAATATGTTTTTGGAGAAATTAAAGGAAGACAGTATTCCTGCTCCTCGCTCCGTTGGCAGTATTAAAATCAACTTTACCCCTCGAGTATTTCCAACTGCTCTCCGAGAATCACAAGTAGCAGAAGAAGAGGAGGTACATATACTTGCTGTTAGTTACAATGATCACAAATGAAAATAGTTTATTTTTAATTTCATCTATTAAAACTAATACTGAGTTTTGAATTTCTTAAGTATTCATTACACTTAAGATATTACTTCTTGAATATATTTTAGTATTTCCTTTTGAGAAAAAAATAATGTGCAGAATTTTTTTTGTCTCCAGAACGCTGATGAGAGAACACTGACTTAGTATGCACTATTATCGCTTATTCCAGGAGATAAACTGTTACACTTGCCACCTATTTTATCAAATACATCATTTGCTATATTAGATTTGTAAACTTGTGTTTTGGTAAGGGATCAGTATGTGTTTGGTAAGGGATTTGGACATTTATTGTTAATATATTATTACAACTAATTATTATTATTATCATCAGGTATTTCTAATGTGACATTCTAGAATATCTCTCATTCATTTATAAATCCTTGGGCCCTGGGATTTTGAATTTTGTATCTTTAGTTATATAGGCACTAAGAATTGCATTTTTTTTTTTTACTACAAGGTGTTAATTGTTGCCTCTCACAATTAAAAAGTTGTGGAAGTAATTGAAGATCTTTAAGAAATGATGACAATTTATAGATATTAACTATTTTGGGGGCACCTGGGTGGCTCAGTCAGTTAAGCAGCTGCCTTCGGCTCAGGTCATGATCTCGGGGTCCTGAGATTGAGCCCGGAGTCAGGCTCTCTGCTCATCAGGGAGTCTGCTTCTCTCTCTGCCTCTGTGCTCTTTCCCTTTCTCACTCTCAAATAAATAAACAAAATCTTTAAAAAATATTAACTATTTTCTTATTATTAAACAATATATTCTAAATTTTATTATTTGTAAAATTATCTCTAGAATTATAAGATTATAATTATTTAAAAGTCATTTATATTTTTTCATTATAGAAAAACAAATATAAACAAGAAAAGTAAAATAATAATCACATGAATTCCAGAAATTTGTATGAAATTTGGACTAGAAATTTTTATACACTTGATCTTTACCAGCTAATAACATTAAACTTTTGAAAAGGATAAAAATTGGAAGTTTAAAATCACGTTATCAAATAGCGTATTAGTCTACTCAGACTGCTGTAACAAAATACCCTACACTGGCTGGTTTAAACAACAGACATTTCTCAAAGTTCTGGAGGCTGGCAAGTCCAAGATCAGGGTGCAGGGAGTGGTGGAAGGAGAGCTGTACTCTGGTTTCTTCCTCTTTTTTTTTTTTTTTTTTTAAAGATTTTATTTATTTATTTGACAGAGAGAGAAAGACAGCCAGCGAGAGAGGGAACACAAGTAGGAGGAGTGGGAGAGGAAGAAGCAGGCTCCCAGCAGAGTAGGAAGCCTGATGAGGGGCTCGATCCCAGGACCCTAGGATAACGCCCTGAGCCGAAGGCAGACGCTTAATGACTGAGCCACCCAGGCGCCCCTGTATTAAGACTTTTGTGTCCTTCATTAGACTTTATTCTCTGATTTCAGTGGTTACACAAACAAGCAGAGGCACGAAGAGCACTGAATACTGATATTCCTGAACTTTCTGATTTAAAAGAAGAAGAAAAGAACCCAGAATGGCTGAAGGACAAAGGAAAGTAAGTTGTTTGAACTCTGGCTATGAGATTTATAATAAATTAGGTGTACATTAGTACTTACTACATTTTCAAGATATCTTGACATAAGTGCTTATGTGTGTTGTTGGGGAAAGATAATGCAAATAAGCAAATTAAGTAGGTAGGGCTTCCTTATTTTAAAAAGTCAGATCATAGAACAAGGCTCTTATTTTTATTTGTTTTTGTATTTAAATGTCACAGAAATGAAATATATGACATCTCTTGGGTTACTTATTAAAAATTCCTTTTAAAATCACATTTAGCATAAGTTCTTCCTAATATTTCCCTTAGAAATGTGTTATTTAGGGGTGCCTGGGTGGCTCAGTCTGTTGAGCATCCGACTCTTGATTTTGGCTCAGGTCATGATCTCAGGGCTGTGAGATTGAGCCCTGTGTCAGGCTCCTCACTGGGCATGAAGTCTGCTTGTTTCTCTCCTCTCTCCCTCTCACTCCCCCTTAAAAAAAACTCCCCTCTAAAAAAAAAGAAGAAGTGTGTTTTTTAGAAATTAAAGCTTTGATTATTCATCTCCAGCTTTAAAAGATTACCGAATTATCTTATAAATTATCATTTTATAACCAGGAAATCCTTTGATTTATTCACATATTGCTCTGTATATTTTTATACAATTATCAAAACCAGTGAATTTTGATACATTATGAATGTATCAAATTTGAATTTGTATTTTGAGGCAGTTGTGGATGTTACTTGTTATATTTCATTATATACACTTTTATATTATTTTTCTGTTGTTGCCATAACAATCTACCATAAACTTAATGGCTTAAAATATCACAAATTTATTATCTTACAGTTTTAGAAGTCAGAAGTTCAAAATGGGTTTCACTGGCTTAAAATCAAGGTATCAGTTGTGTTCCTTCTAGAGTCTGTAGGGAAGAATCTATTTCCCTTCATTTTCTAGTTTTTAGGCTGCCTATATTGCTTGGCTTGTGGCCTCCAGCCAGCAATTGCATCACTCTGACCTCTGCTTCCATAATGCCATCTCCTTCTCTGACTCTCCTGCTTCCCTCTTTCTTTTATAAGGATCCTTGTGGTTACATTAGTCTCATTTGCATAATCTCCCCCCTCAAGACCTTAATTTAGGCACATCTGTGGAATCCTTCCTGCCATGTTAGGTGGCATAGTCACAGGTTCTGAGGATTAGGATATGGACTGCTTTTGGCTGAGGGAAAGGTTTCTATTACCTATCTACCACATGTCTATATTTTTCCTTTCTTATCTTTCCTCTGTTCTTTCTTGGTCTTCTCTCTTGTCTGTTACACCAGGGATTGATATGTGGAATTGAGCTGAAGTGACAGTTTTTCTGAAAGTCAGAGGCCTGGGCCTGACAGGTTGGTTTCTCTTACTTCCAACATTAAAACCTTACATGATCCTTTCTCCTCTTTCTCTTCTTCTCTCTCTCCTTTGCTCCCTTCTTCTCCATTTATTCAACCATTAAATAAACATCTATTGATTGCTTGGTATTTACCAGACTGTAGGCTAGGCTCTGAGCTACAAAGCTCAGTGGAGGAGACAGACATACACAAATAGTTGTGATACTGTGTGGGAAATACAATACTAGAAAAGAACAAGGTAAAATGAAAATACAGAAAAGGGACACCTACCCTTAAAGGGAGGAATGTAGGTTCAGAAAAAGCTTCATAGAGAATGTAGCACCTGAGCTCCTCTTAATGATAAGTAGGAGTTTCCAGAGAAAGGGAAAGAAAGGCATTCATTTCAGGTATTGGACACAATATGAACAAAAGCTCAAGAGACAAGAAATAGTGTGATATATAGGTCAGGAATGATGTGTGGTTTATTTTTTGCTAAAACATAAAATTTGAGGCTACAAGTAATGACGAATGAACCTAGAAAAATCATCAGGGGCCTTGTGTGCTTGGTTAAGATTCTTTTTTTTAAACTTATTTTTTAATTTGCATATAATTAACATAGAGTGTTATATTAGTTTCAGGTGTGCAATATAACTATTCAACATTTCTGTATGTTACTCAGTACTTATCAATGAAAATTTTATTTTTAATCCCCTTCACCTATTTCACCCACCCCTCTACCCACCTTCCCTCTGGCTGCTACCAGTTTGTTCACCATATTTAAGAATCTTCCTTTTTTTAGATTTTATTCTATAAGGTAAGGGGGGAAACTGTGTTGCAGAAAATATGGCGAAGGCCTTGAACTGGCCTTGTTATAGGTGTTGTTGTAGGGGTGGAGAGGAGGGCAACTTGAAAATATTTAGGAGGTAAAATAGGCAGAACTTCTTGATTGATTTTTCGGGAATGAGAGGAAGGAGTTCCCAGTTTCTAGTTTGAATGATTGATTGCGTGATGCCACCAGCTAAATTAGAGAATACAAGGTGAGGGACCAGTCAGGAGAGAATGGAGGTGAAGTTCAGTTTTTAATATGTTGAGTTTAAGATGTCTCTGGGCCAGTCTGGGTGACACTGTCCAGCAAGTTCGAACCCAGAGAAGTCAGCACTGTAGAAATAGATTTGGAGGTTATCAGCATTTATATTGTAGTTAAATTTATAAAAGTAAAAATGTAGTTGAGATATCCACAGAGTGTGCAGACCAGAGTAGTGGCCTGAGAAGAACACTCCTCGACCTACGGACATTTAAAGGTCTTGCAAAAGAATGGAGTACACAAAAATACTCCCAGAAGCCAATGGAGTAGAAAATTTAAAGAGTTTTTGTTTTGTGGTGTTTCCTTAACACCACAAATATATAAAAGATTTGAATAGCTTTGGAGACAAGAGAAAGAGACGATTGAAATCTCTCTGAGCAGAGTGGAGAAAATTGGGTGAAAGCCAAGAATGGTTGGATTGTCTTGATTTTGTTTTGCTTTTCCTCTTTTTAAAAGTTGCATTCAATTTAAAATTTTGTAATAACAAATATTTTGGGGGGAAGAAATTTACACAGCACATACTAAATGAAAGTCCCTCTTGTTTTTCACCCAGTCTACTTGGCCAACTGCTTGTGCTGCTCCCCAGCTCTAACATTCTAAGTCATTTCTTTAATTGCATTTGCTTATCTCTAAGCTGCCATTGTCAGGATCACAGTTAATATGTTGATAGCTTGTGTTGGTTTATAAGAGCTTTTGTGTGTTTATACTATCTCATTAAATCCTCACAACTATAGTTGGGTAGGACCTACTACTTTTGCACTATTTAACAAATGTTTATTGAGAAGCTAGCAGCTGTACACAAAAGAGCTCACTTAATTCCTGTAACAATGTGACTAGTTGGATATTATTATTTTTATCCCCTTCTTACAAATGTGGAAAACAGGGCTAGAGAGGTTAAGAAAACATGGCTAAAGTGATGGTTAATGAGTAAAACCAGGATTCAATTCCAGGTTGATATTATTACAGAGCTTCTATTCTACCTACTGCTCTATACTTCTCACAGATGAATAAAATCCACTTCCTGTCCTTTCATTCCAGTTACGAAAGCAGTCTGTGTGGTTTGGTTATGAATTGCTCCTCCTTGCAATCCGAGAATGCTGAAGTGAGCAAAGCTGAGTAGGCTGTCCTGTTGGATTGATTACTTTGCTTTAGAAAATGTTGACAGATTGACTTGGAGTAGACAGAGATACTTCATTTTCTGAGATTGGAGGAAAGAAAGTGAAGCCAAGTATGGACCTAGATAAGGGAAATTGATTAGTGAATACTGTTGGCCCTGCCAGTTGGAGAACATGAATTTATAGAGATGTCAGTACAGTTGTGTGATTTATCTCCTATAGTGTTTAGTCTTTTGGATTTAAGAATAGATCTTTGGGCCAGAGTGGGAGTTTTATCTGACAAGTACAGTAAAAAACTAGTAGTGCAAGGGACCAGATTGCTTATGGAAAAAGAGCTCAGATATTTAGCCATGAAGTCCAGGCTGTGTTAGAAAGGAAGAAATGCCATGAGGGGCCCAGTGGACTAAGAGAAAATGGAGCAATTAAGAAATTAGATGGCATTGTAAGACTGAAGATTTAGTATAAAGGGCAAATTGGTAGAGTAGAAAGTTCTGATCAGTGGCTGGGATTCTAGAGTTTGATATTTCTAAGGTAGTGCAGTTCAGGTGATGATGGAGGCCAGTGCGTGACCCTGAGAGTGGGTAGCAAAAGTACAGTTGAATGGAAGATACGCTGAGTTAAGGAGTTCCAGGTATTTCAAGAATAAATTGATAAATGGGTCATATACACAAATCTTAGAATCTTCTGGAATCATGGCAAAAGTTGGGATTGAGACAGATTCTGAGAACCAGGTTTCAAAGCCCTTAATAAATATGAGAAGAGTGAAGGCTACAGGGCAAAGATGTTAGGAGTCCCAAAGGATAAGGACTTCTAGATAAAGAGAGAGTTACAGCTTAGATCTAGCAGGAGAGAGCCTGGACAATGCCAGTTCCTGCAGTTCCACCTACCCTAAATCACTAATGTGGGGAGTTGGGTGGACGGGTATTTAGTGGAGAGGGTGGTAGAAATTAGAACTGCCCTCAGGGCAGAGCCAGGTTTATTTTAGAAAGGATTTTGTGGAAAAGTTGAAGGTATGGTGAGGGACTGGAAGGTGGAGTCTATTATGGCAGAACTAGGAATAACAAAGTACAAAGGAGGAGCACCTGGCTGGCTCAGTCGGTAGAGCATGGGACTCTTGATCTCAGGGTCTTGAGCTGGGAAAGGCCAGCAACATGAAGACAAGGGAGAAGTGCGCTTTTAGATCAGTGCTCAAAGATAAAACGATTGATTGACCTGGTGAGACAGTCCTTTGGTACAGGCGTTATGATGCTGGGACTGGCTAAAGGTCCTTGGCGGTGTTGGTCTGGTCTTATTTCTGATACACTAAAGATGTGATTTGGTTTTAAGACTAGAAAATGCTGGGGCACATGGGTGGCTCCGTTGGTTAAGCGTCTGCCTTCGGCTCAGGTCATGATTCCGGGGTCCTGGGATCGAGCCCAGAGTCAGGCTCCCTGCCCAGCAGAGAGTCTGCTTCTCCCTCTGCCCCTCCTCCTGCTCCTGCTTGCTCTCTCTTTCAAATAAATAAATAAAATCTTAAAAAAAAAAAAGTAGAAAGGGCAGATGAAATTGTTGAGCCAGGGTTGGAATTTTGACTGACAAATGCAGCAAAAGTGTGTGTGTGTGTGTGTGTGTGTGTGGGTGTGTGTGTGTGTGTGAAAATTAAAAATTACAAGAATTAAAACATAGAAATAAAATCGACTGCTGGCAAAAACAATGACTTGGCAGCAACCCTAGTGCAAAAGTATACTTCGCAGCAGTCAGACATGGTAGATTGTCATTACTTTTAGCCTCTTGTTTATATACCATTTTGCCGTACTAGCTCCAATTAGATAGAAAAAGAAAGAGAAGCAAAATCAGAGAGTTGAAAATGAGGAGAGATGGGAGAAAACTTAGTAACTAGTAACACCCAGAGAAGTAGAGCAGAGTACGGTTCATCATGGTGCCAAGAACAAATAGATAAAAGGAAAGGTAAGACTTGTTAGAACTGTATCCTCGCTAGCAATGTAATGCAGTACAAAAGATAGAAATAGATATAATAGAACTGATTGAGAAGTAGTGTGTTGAATTTAAGCCAAAGGATGAAATACTGTCATCTCGAGAGGCTTTGTTTCGTGAGAGCCCTCTAGATTTACACAGGCCAAAACAGTCCGACCGTGCTTACTATGCTAAAACACGCGGGCCACTTGCTTCGCAAAAGGGTAGAGGTGGGCAAACCTTTCAAAAGAGCAATAGCTTTTTCATTTTTCTCTACCGCCCCTTCCACTGCTGTGTCTTAGTTTTAAATGTCAAATCTCTACCTTTTGGGAAAATACGTAAGCTTAGGTAATTTCATTTGCTCCTGAAAGCATTTTACCTTTTCCAATTAACCTTATGTACCAGACAGCTTTTTACTGAGAACTTCTCATATAAAACAGAGTCCAGATGCTCTCATTTAGACATGTGCATGGTATGATGTTATTTTACAGGCTTACATGACTCAGAATCTGTAAATAACTTTAAGAGCTACCCTTCTAGGCACTTGTAATCACATAAAGTAAATGGACCATTGTTCTGTGGCACTGCCATTGCCCTGCGCTTGATTTTTAGCATAAGTTTTTTTGGACCCTGTCTTAACTTCAGACTTAAATTCCTTCTTTTCCCACCCTAGGGCCACTTGAATCCCTTCTGCCTACCTTACTGTACAGCAAAGTCTAATGTTACATAGGAGGGAATTAAGGATATATTGTTCTACAATCTAGCTCCCAGCATCATATTGCTATTATTACATAAAATCATTGTCTACGCTAGTTCTTATGTCTGAATTTTCTTTTCTTTTCTTTTCTTTGTCCGTGGGGCTTGAACTCACGATGCTGAGATCAAGACCTGAGCTGCAATCAAGAGTCGGATGCTTAACCGACTGAGCCACCCAGGTGCCCCCTGAATTTTCTTTTTATTCTTTTGGCCTAAGTGTCAGATTTTGTAGCCTGCCTAATACCCCAGTCCTTTTAAGATTGAGGATCTGCTTTGCTTTTGCTTTTCCTTTTGCTACCTGGCTAATTCTACTTCTGAACCCCAGCTTTGTTTATAGGACCCTGCTGACCTTGTCTGTCAGTCTATATTTCTGCTTGTTATTTGGGTATGTTCTGTGGTTGTATTCTCTATGCCTGTCTGGATGTCCTTTTACTTCATGTTGGACTTTTTGGCTGCTGATTCTTGGCCATCTCCTCCCAACACAGTATACAATTCTACTTGCCAAACTGAATTTCTTTCTAATTGTTAGGTTTGGGTCCATGCCCTGGCAAGAACTGTGAAGGGTTAGCCTACACAGTTTCATGAATATGGGGAAGAAGACAGGATACTCATGGGTCAGAGACAAAAGACTATTATTTAAGGCGCAGCAAGTGGTGTGAGCTTCATGTCGTTTCCCTGTGCCCCTCCAGTCCCACAAGGCCAGTGCAAAGGCAGGCCCAGGTTTGAACCACAGCTCAGAACACCATACTTAAGGAACACAATTTCTTTTATTTACTTTTTCTTATATTAGAGAGAGAGAGTGGATGTGTGAGAGAAGAGGGGAGGGGGAGGGTAGGAGGAGAAATGCGGGAGGGAGAGGGACAAGGAGACTCTGCGCTGAGCAGGAGCCCAACATGGGGCTCAGTCCCAGGACCCCAAGATCATGACCTGAACCAAAATCAAGAATTGGATGCTTAACTGACTGAGCCACCCAGGTGCGCCCAAGGAACACAATTTTTTGTAAGACGATTGTAAGCAAGCACGTTCAACTTTTGCCCCACAAGGAGATGATATCTTTTTCAAACTGAACAGCAGATAAATCTGTTCTTTGCCCCAAAGGAAGACACTACTCTGTTTTCCAAAGCTGTGTGCTATGCAGACATCTTTGAAAAGATTGTCCCAATTAAAAGCTGTCTGTGCATCTGACGTAAGACATGCATGAACATAAGATTCCCACGGAGAATCATCTCCCAGCAGCCCTTTGCACCTGCCTACTTTCAGGACAGATCTGCCAAATCCGCCTTGCTCTGCTGCATTTTAAAAACTCTGTTTCTGGAGATAAGACAGTTTTCTTATACTACTACCTTTTGCCTGACTCAAAGAAGTTTAGAATCCATATTCTAAGATGACTTCTTTGAGGTAATTATCATTCTGTTCAGTTGCTTGTTTGTATGCATTTTATAGCCCATAATATTCTGTTGCAATGCAGTACCTGCTATAGCCTAACTTGTCATTTTGTTTAGTGTGTAGTTTCCTCTTCCTGTTTGCATTGTGAGTGCTACATTGTACTGCTTGACGTGCCTTCACTAAGGCGTGTGATACTCAGCTTTAGAAGCTCTCGAGATACCCAAGAATGTTTTCTCTGCTGAACCATGAGATGCTGAAAGAGACAAGGACTTTAAAAGTCCTTTCAGGGGCAGGTGGCTGTTACAGTTCTTACCGCCCACACAACAGAGCTATTCTGTCTTCTGTTGGAACGTGCGTTGCTTCCGCCGCTATGCCGTGTCTAAGCCCTACACTTCTGGTTTCTCCTGGCTTTCTTCTGCCCTTTTCTTCTCTTCAGTGCTTCTTTCCTAGCAGTCCTGCCTCTGGTCGCTTCTCCCACGTTCAACTCTTGTACAAAAATCTCTGGCCATTTTGGCCATTGCGAATCAGGATGTTTCTTCCTTTATAAAGGCACACCAGTCAGCCATCATAAAAATGACAGGACTGTTTGCAATTGTCCATGTCTCTTTTGTGCTCACTGTACATACAGTATAATAAGTATTCAGTATGTGTTGAATTAATGAGTACTTTTGCATAATTTTTTTCATTGACATTGCCTTATTTGGAACATTAGGGGAGACTTCATGGTTATTAACTTCTCTATTTAAATTTGGTGTTCAAAGGTTTCTGCCCTTTAGTTACAGGTTTAATTTTTTTTCCCTTTCCTTTTGAAATTTGGCTATTTCCAAGTCCAAAATCATTCCGAAAGCCATAAAGCAGATTTTTGGATGTTTGCGGTGGCATTGAACTTAAAAGAATGTAGTGTTCTTTTGGATTTATATTTTAATACGTATATGTAAACATTAAAAATATTTTAATACTTATATTTCTTGCTATTATGTCTTCTATAGAGGTTCTTTTAATAATGCTCATTGTAAACTCGTCTTCCCTTAGAATGTGGGAGAATTTTTCTGATAAAACTGTTACAAAACTACAAACTTATGTTAAAGATGAAAAATGGACCCGTTCTTCATTTATTTTTTTAATTTTTTATTTAATTTTTTATTTTTTTAGAGCGGGAAGGGGCAGAGGGAGAGAAGAGAGAATCTGAGGCAGGCTCCATGCCCAGTGTGGAGCCTGCTGTGGGCTCAGTCCCAGAACCCTGAGATCATGACCTGAGCCGAAATCAAGATAGACGCTTAACCGACTAAGCCACCCAGGTGTCCCCAAAATGGAACTGTTCTTCCAATGTGTATGTTAATATAAGATTTGTACAGACAAATAGACCAATGGAATAGATGGGGTCCAGAAACAGCCCTCTCTTCTATGATCAAATCATTGTCAACAATTATTCAATGTAGAAAGGATAGTCTTTTTAACACATGGTGGTAGGAAAACTGGAAATTCATATAAAAGAGAATGAAGTTGGACCCTTACTTAACACCTTATACAAAAATTGACTCAAAATATATCAAACACCTAAACATAAGAGCTAAAATTATAAAATTCTTAGAATAAAAACACAGAGCACATTGTGACATTGAATTTGGCAATATTTCCTGGGTGTGACACCAAAAGTATTGGGGTGCGTGGATGGCTCAGTTGGTTAAGTGTCTGACTCTTGATTTTGGCTCAGGTCATAATCTCAGGGTCATGAGATAGAGCCTTAAGTGGGGCTCTGTGCTCAGCAGGGAGTTGCTTGAGATTTTATCTCTCCCTCCCCCTCAGCCCTTCCCCGTCCCTGCTCACATGCATTCTCTCTCTTTCTCTCTAAAATAAAAAAAAAATTTAAAAAGTACAGACAACAAAAGAAAAATAGGTTAATTGAAATGTATAAAAATTAAAAGCTTTTGTGCATGAAGGACACTATTAACAGAGTGAAAAGACAACCCATGGAATGGAGAAAATATTTGCAAATCATATATCTAATAACGGGTTAATATCCGGGCTGTATATAAAGAACTTCTGTGGGGCCCCTGGGTGGTATAGTCAGTTGAGCACCCCACTCTTGGTTTTGGCTCCGGTCTGATCTCAGGGTTGTGAGATCAAGTCCCGTGTCGGGTTCATACTCAGGGCAGAGTCTGCATGGGTTTCTCTCTCCGTCTCCCTCTGGCCCCTCCCTCAAATAAATAAATCTTAAAAAAAAAAAAAAAAAAGTTCCGCAACTCAACAGTTAAAAAACAACCTTTTTAAAAAGTAGGCAAAGAAAATTAAAAAATAAAAATAAAAAGTAGGCAAAGGACTTAAATAGACATTTCTTTAAGGAGATATACAAATGGCAAAAGTACATGAAAAGATGTTGAATATCAGCAATTATTTGGAGAATGCAAATCAAAATCATAATGGGATACTACTTTACACACATTACAATGGCTGTTATAAAAAAACCCGTGAAATAACAAGTCTCGTTGAGGATATGGACAAATTAGAACCCTTGAACATTGTTGAAGGGAATGTAAGATGGTACACAGTATGGATGCTCCTCAAAAAATTAAAAATAGAATTACCATATGATCCAGCAATCCCACTTCAGGGTATATACACAAAGGAATTGAAAGCAGGGACACAAACAGATAGTATTTGTACACCTATGTTCATGGTAGCATTATTCACAATCGCCCGGAGGTAGAAGCAACCCAGGTGCCCACTGATGGATATTTTGGTAGACAAAATGTGGTATACCCATACAATAGAATAGTATTCAGCCTTTAAAAGGAAGAAACTCTTGTTACGTGCTATAACATGGCTGAACCTTGAAGACATATGCTAAGTAAAATGAGCCAGTTACAAAAGGAAAAATATGATTCCACTTATTTGAGGTACCTAGAGGCAGTCAAATTCATAGAACAGAAAATAGAATAGTGATTGTCAAAGATAGGAGGGAATGGGGAGTTAATGTTTAATGGGTACAGAGTTTCAGTTTCAGAAGATGGAAGAGTTCTGGAGAATGGATATTGGTGATAGCTGCACAACAATGTAAATGGACTTAATGTCACTAAACTATACATTTAAAGATGGTTAAAAATGGTAAATTTTGTTATATATATATTATCACAATTTTTAAAAAAGTCTTGTAGTAGACACTATAGGATATCTAGCCAAAAGGTATGGTCTCCCTTTATCCTTATTGGCTGAGACCCTATTTTGTTTTGGTGTGTAGAACTTACCCATGTGACTTAGAAGGGGACCCTCTCCCAAGTCCCGGGATAAATTCTAATTGACTCCAACAAATCATGTTTGTTTTCGTTACACTGTTGGTGGGGTTTTTTGTTTGTGGTATCGTTTTGTTTTTAGCTAGATGTACAAAAATATTTATTATAGTGTTTATAAAAGCAAAGTATTGGGAAACAAAAACTCTAAATGTCCATCAATAGGAGGAGACTGGTTTCAGAAATCCTGGCACAAGGTAGAGACTTCTTTGTAAAAACAGCAATAACAACAACAACTCTGTAAAAATGGTATATCTCCATATTTCTTAATAAGAAAAGATGATCACATTGTTGAATTTTCTTAAATGCCCCAAAACAGCGACAGGTAGTTCTAAGGATATAGTGGGGAGAGAGAAACCGAGGGGGAGAGAGATTGAGGGAGAGGGGGAGAGACTGATGGTTTTATTACGGGAAAATATTTTTTTAAGGGTAGGTACTTTTGGTCAGTGAGATGGGAAAGGAGGTGAACCAGGAGGATTTCTGGGAAAGGTTTTCTTGCCCTTAAGGAGCATATGCCAGAAGGTACTGTCCCATTTTCTCCTAATATTGTGCTTGAATATGGCACCTGAAATTGTGCAGCCACCTTACACCCATGAGGAAAACCAGCCCTGGGCTGAAGTAGCTGCTGAGCACAGTAGGACGCAGAAATGAAAGGAACTTAGGCCTTAGGATAGCATCCTCAAGCCGCTGATTTCTTTGGGCATGGAGCCTTTCCCTCTGGACGTTTTAAATGTGAGATCATTTATTTCCTTACTTGTTTAAAGCAGTTTGAGTTGGGATTCTGTCTGTTACTTGCATTCAGAAATATCCTCCTAGCTGAGAGGAGGCACTTTAGAAACATACACTGTTACTGGAGAATTAGCTTTTCCAGTTTGTGGCGGTTGTTTTAAACTCAAGTCAGGCTTAGGTTCGATGTCACAGTAGTGGCATCTTTCCTTTGACTAATGATTTACTGGGTGCTTTTCCTTTTGATGTCATCATGTTCTAGAATGGTACAGTATACAGTACCATTTTCGAGTACAAATTGTTCTATGGTACTTTTTATATTTGGTATTTTCTCTTTTCCTTATGTTTATACATTTTTCAAAATTCTAAGAATTGTACGTAAAAATAAAGAAACACTGTACATTTTAACTAAATTCTTTAATTATGTACATCTACTTGAAGAGAATTTTGGAAGATTTAATCTATTAGATGCTTCTGTTTGCAAGTAACCAAAAAAACCAATTTAAACTGGCTCTATGTTAAAAGGAATTTATTGGCTTATATAACTAAAAAGCTAAAGGTATGTTGCATTTCAGGGAAAGTTTGATCCAGCAGCTTAACCATTATCACTAAGGACTCAGTTTCTGTCTGCCTTTTTATTCTTTTCATAATTCCGTAGTATCAGCTTTATTCTAGTGCTGGCTGTTCCCATTGTGTTAAACATGGTCACCAACAGTTTGGGCCGTGTGCTTTCTTCACTTGTGTCCGGCAAGAGGAGTTTTCCCAATTTTTCATTCTCTAACGTTGGAAACAAAGTCATAGGCTTCAGTCTGAATAGACCAATTTAGGTCATAGGGCTCTCCCCAAGTCAGTTATTGTAGTCAAGAGGGTGGAAATACGTTTACTGGCTTAAATTACAGATGAGTACCCTTGGAGGTGGCGTTGAGGTCAGTCCCATTCAGATGACACACTGATGTGCGTGGAGGAAGTGTGGGGTAGGTGCAGCCTTGGGACGGAGTCCGTTGTACAGGGAGTAGAAAAGGAGGTAAGCGGTCTCCTCTGCCAAATATCATTAGATAGTATTACTGTGTTTCTATTTCAACATTACATTGTTTTCCTTTTCTCTTTTTGTCTCATTAGCGAATTGTTTGCAAAAGAAAACTACTTGGCAGCTGTTAATGCATACAACTTAGCCATAAGACTAAATAACAAGATTCCACTATTGTATTTGAATCGGGCTGCTTGCCACCTGAAACTAAAAAACTTACACAAGGCCATCGAAGATTCTTCTAAGGTATATCTATATCTATCTATTTATTTATATATATATGGTGCCTTAAAATTGTTATCCTCTCTTTCATTGGCTTAAATGATGTCCTTAATCTTTTTTCTTTTGTCTTGTTAGTTATGCTTTTTTTTTTACTGAAAAAAGACTTTTTGAATTGACAAGAAACTGGTATTTTTTTGAGACTCCAAGACACACTATATTGTCTTAGTATATCAGTTGAAGTCCACAACTTCTTGTCAGTTTGTGCTTACCCTTTATCTTAAAGTTTTGCCGACTTAATGCAAGGTTGAAGGAAGAAAACTTGGTTTTCTTATTGTCACTACCACTTGCACATTAGGAGGATAGCTCTATAATAATTTCCCAATTTTCAGAGTAACCTAGTATATCCTGGTTTCATTATTAATTTCATGTCATTATCTTAAACTTCTAGTTTTTTTCTTTTTTTTTCCCATGTCAGAATAACCTGTTTTAAGGGAAAATCACATGCAAAATTTCTTATGTGGCTCCTTGAGATTGAAAATATGAAGGAAATAACCAGATCCTCATACTTTGATCTCATTAAGCTATTAAGAGATCTGACAATATTTTTATGATCCAGTTTTCCTTTTACTAGCACAGGGCTGTGCACAAATATTTATTGAATGAGTGAATAAACTGAATCACCCAATGTGAATATAAAGACCTCCAATGTTCTTTAATCATTCCTGCTAATAAAGATAAAGCTGTAGAAGTTTCAAATGATAAACCAAATCATCACTTTAGGAGAAAGGGTATGAATCTTGTAGAGGAACAACTGAATAATTCTTTAAATCGTTCAAAACAAATATAAGTATTTGATAAATTTCTGTGCCAGTTAAGTCAAAAATTTTGTTGGGTGAGGCTTGAGGCTTGTTTTAAAGTTAAGGTTTTTATCATGTTTTTGCTCAAGTTTAAATTAGGAAATTGTCTTTCCCTTATTTTATTTTGTAAGGCACTGGAGTTATTGACACCACCTGTTCCAGACAATGCTAATGGAAGAATGAAGGCATATATACGACGTGGGACGGCATTCTGCCAACTAGAATTGTACATAGAAGGTAAGAAATTGATAGAAATGTTTTAAGTTCCAAGTTATTCTCTGAAAAAAGTATCAATGGGGTTATTTAAGATCACAACTTTTTAGGACTCCAGTGTTTTGTATTTTTAGCATTTAATATATTCTTTGCAGTTTATCTGACAAAAAATGATTTCGAAGTGTTTAAAAAAATTTTTTTGTAGAAGGCAGTTAAGACAAGATGTGAGCATCTTGGAAAATGCTAGAGCATCCAGACAACTTTTCTATGGAAGGATGCGTGATAAAGGATATGAATGAGTCACTTAAGATACGATGGAAATTTAAAATGAACTGCTTTGGTCAGACAGACAGACACACACACACAAGCTGAGAAACAACTGATCTACCACAGTGTATGATCATTGCTTATGGTTTGTGAGACTGTACTAAGTTTTGTTTCAGCCTCATGTGTATAGAAGCCATAACATTTATTTTTCATGTTTAATGTATTTAGGGACTTTTTGCAGTTCCTCATGTTGCTCCAAAAGGCAAGACTTTGTAGTAGTCAGTGTCTTATCTTTAGTGCTCTTCTTCCCATACTTCCTTACCCAGAGGACCAGTCAACTTTGCTTTTTTCAAGGCCTAGAGGCATACTCCTTGATGATGCCTTACCAGGCAATGGGCAAGTCTATAAGGTTTTATTATTTCTGAGTTCATTTTTAAACTTGTTTCTGAGATTTTTTAGGAGGCTTTTCTAACCAAAGCATCCAAATTAGATTTATGTGCCCCACCCCCCTTTTTTTTTTTTAAGTCTCTTATCCAGCTTCATGAAGATAAAAATTATCAAGACAGGAACGAAACATTTGAAAGCATTCTTTAGAAATTGTAGCATCATAGAGTTTTTGCGCTAAAAGTACTTTTCATTTTAAAGATGAGAAAATGGAGGCTTGGAGAAGTTAAGTGATTTACCTCAAGTGGCATATGGCAAATCAGTCGCACTTAGAACTCAAGTTTCCTCACTCTCAAAGAAATTTTCCCACTGCTTCTTTTGGTAAAGACTTAGACTCATCTGGATGTATTTAACAAACAGTCCACAATGGTTTCCTTTTAAACCAGTTTTCCTCAAAGGAATTCTGTAGATATGACAACTATAGAAAAAAACCACAAACTGTAGTCTATGAATTATATTAAGTATGGATTGAGTCTACCAAAAATTTTTTTTTTAAATCTAGAATTTCTAAATAAGATGTCATTTATTATTTTCTCATCGAGGTAATAAAAATGTCCTTTTTATATGTGAGTTTTATTCAGTCTGTTCATGCTTTAATGAGTTTAAGCTGTTAGTTTATTTGTACTTGAATTTAAAATAACTGCTTCTCGGATGCTTGGATGGCTCAATCCGAAGAGTGTGCAACTCTTGATCTTGGGATCATGAGTTCAAGCCCCACATTGGGTGTAGAGATTACTTAAATAACATTTAAAAATCTTAAAAAAAAAAAAAAAAGCAAACCCAAAACTGCTTCTTACTGAACCCTGAATGTAATGAGTGTAATTATTCCTGAAATGACTGAAAATTTTCTGCAGTCTTTTAGAAATACTACATAGAGATACGTATATGAAAAGGAGTATCTGATTGAAAACCTGGTACTTGTCCTGAACCATGTTCTTAGTGGTTATTTTTATAAAAAATATCATCTGGATAGCACAAGTATTTATAAAATATTAATTTTATTGACCATCATTGCTATATAAATATAGGCCTACAGGATTATGAAGCTGCACTTAAGATTGATCCATCCAATAAAATTGTACAAAATGATGCTGAGAAGATTCGGAAGATAATTCAAGGAACAGAACTAAAATCTTAATGACTGCTGAAGCAACTAGGTATTATACTAGGTATTTTTTTAAGTTTTTCAAAAAGAACTGGAGGCATGAGGAATCTTTGTAAATATTATGGCTGATGGTGCAGAATCCCTTTCTTTTTCGTTCTCTAGTTCTGTAGAGGGCAAAATATTATAAATCTATAGAAAATGAACTGTTTGATTTGAATGGTTTCTGAATAAGTAAATTAGGAATGATCTAATTCTTTGCTTCTTCAATACATGGATTAATTACATATATATATTTGTTGCTGTTATTGCTGTTGTTGAATTCAGCTTACCCTTATAACTAACAAAATATTCCTTGGTGTGATGAGTACTAGGACATTACTGATTCATTTCTGACAAGGTAAAATTTGAAAGTAAAAGACCATGTTTATAATTTTTTAAATTAAATATACTACTTAATTGAATGGTTGACCTTAGTTCAATCAGTACTGATGTTCATTTAGTATTCAGTGCACAAAACCTTTACTTCTCCATCCTGTTGTGGGAAGGTAGACCAGTTCAACCCAACAAAACAACTGTTTGGAAAACTTTTTTTTTTTTCTTTTAAAAGATCTTATTTATTTGAGAGTGTGAGTGGCAGTGGGGGAAGGACAAAGGGAGAGGGAGGAGCAGACTCGCTGCTGAGCAGGGAGCCTGACTCAGGACTCAGGACTCGATCCCAGAACCTTGGGATCATGCCCTGAGCCGAAGGCAGACACTCAACCCACTGAGCCACCCAGGAACCCTGTTTGGGAAACCTTATTTTCAACCTTAACTCTATGTAGTGTTCCCCAAAGCATTGATCATATTTCATACTATCTGGTGAAGGTAAGTTTTCTAGTGAGATGTTTTCTAGTGCCTTCAAGTGCAATAGGAAAAAGAAAAAGACAGCAAAGGGTGAAATGTTAACACAAAGTATTATGATATTGGCATTGGATTGTACCACTGTTTGTGTTGTACCACAGTGATGAAGCAAGCATTAAGCAAAAACAGTACCTTCTGTATATAGTAGTTACCACAACTGTCTGATTATATTTAGAGGATTTTTAGAAAAACAAAACACAATTTTTAGGAATAAGTTTTTACAGTATTTGGTCATCTGATGTCATTCAAATGGACCATAAAACAGCTTCATTCTTTTTTTTTTTCTTTTAACACAATACTTTTTTGAATGTGTAAGGCTATCCTAGTTCAGCAATCTTGAGACTTGCTTTTATAAACTTTAGATAACTTACATAGCAGCCTTGTTCAGTTCATAGACCTTCTCATAAGGCAGGATTGCTTTTTCTTATAACCAACACTGATTTGTTTTTATTTTAAAAAATAAACGTTACCAAAATAAAGATGAGTCTCCATACATGTCAAATACCAGTTTGAAATTCACAATATGTTAACCAACCTAGTGCTTCTTCAGGCTCTTCCTTTTACCATCCTCCAACCCCTCCCCCCCCAAAAAAGACTGGGCCCAATAGCTCCCCTAAGCGCGAAAGATCAATCCTCGGAGGAAAGAAGGGATACTCTTGACTAGTTATTTATTAATATTTTTGACCCTATTCTCTAAATAAAGTCTTAGACTTCTTAAATTAACAATAGACAAATTTGTATTCACAGAATACTTGACTTCTTTTGAGCAATCTCCTATTTTTTGTGAGGGACTTTTATCTTAAAGTGAAGTAGTGAGAGAGTTGAAATATTGATATAACACTCCCATCTCCTTCATGATGAAAACACACTTCCCAAATAATAGTGCTAATTATTATTAAGGTCCATGAATAAAAGATAAGAAAAAAATTCTTATGGTAGTCCCTTAGTTTTTTTCATAATGTCAATTATTTGATTGAAATTAATTTCAAGATACCAAGTGGATAATAGGCTAAATGTAGCTGTTACAGAAATGTAAACTGAAGGATCTTTAACCGCCTGAAGGGATCTTTAATATCCCACTACTATGTGATTACCATACATAAACACACAGTATACCTGTTTATTGATGAATTTGGCTATGAATAAATATCAAAACTATATCAAAATACTGATTATGAAGGAAAGATCATGACTATCCCATTTTTGCAGTGGATGCCTTATAGGAATAGTAAATAATTATTGTTAGACTTAATTTAAATAAAGAATATTTTCTAATATGCCACTTGCCCTTTGACTGATAGTCACTTGAGAGTCAGCTAGCGTAGATGGGTAACTAGTTTCACAGAACCTTTATATCATTAAAGTGCTTAAGCATTTTATGAGGAATGCTCATTTCTTTCCTCCCAGAAAGAGGTTTGTGAATTACATCAAGCAAAAATGGTTTGTCCCAGCCCAGGCTTGGCATAATTTTTCTTTTATACATTTTAGCTCTTTACTGACAGAAGTAAAAATATTACTGTTAATAGATAAATGCTATCTAATAGCTAAATAGAAAGTGAACACGTATGTTTATATAAACATCTCCTGTCCTGGTTTCCTAGAGTCAGGGAAAACTAGAGCTGGACAGTAGTTAGAGCACTATAAACAGATTTCATCTGGGAACGATTGCAGTATAGGAAAAGAGACCTCAGTATAGAACTGGGGTCAGTTCCTAATATAGCATGGACAATGGACAAGTGGTGATTTATAGCTAAGGAGCAAGTTGGGGGTCGGGGTTGGGGTTGTCAGTACATGGAAAAGTACTAAGAGGAAACATCAGGGGTAGCGAGATTCTGGCTAAACTGACCTAACAGGATTCTTGCTGAAAGCAGGCCAGGTTGACTGGGTATCATCTGGGAGGTTGTGGGGAATGAGGAATTTGGTCAGATATTGAGAGTGATCAAAATTGATGGTGGGGATTCTGGCTACACCAACTTGGCAGTATTCTTGCTAACAACTGAACTCTTAAGGGCAAGGCCCAAGGATCAGGCCCAGTTGAAAAAGTGGCTTAGAGGAACCTGTTCAGAGTTTGGTGAAGGAGAGACCACTGGTCACTAGCAAGCCAAGTACTTTGCAGTGAGCCTCATCCATGTGGCAAATAAGGGCAAAAGATTTTTTAAAAAGATTTTTATTTATTTATTTGAGAGAGAGAGAGAAAGTGAGTGAGGGGAAGAGCAGAGGGAGAGGGATAAGTGCTGAGTGCCGAGCCTCACACAGGGCTCTGTTTCACAGCCCCAAGATCATGACCTGAGCTGAAACCAAGATTTGGATGCTTAACTGACTGAGCCACCCAGGCACCTCATGGGCAAAGAATTTTTGCACATACCATCTGGGGAAAAGGGTAGTAGGTGATTTCCAAAAGGACTGACAACAGGAGTGTATTTCTTTATCTTATTGAACTGATCCGGTTCAATCTCACTCTCAGACAAAGACCTATGAAGAGCTGACCTTTCTCTGAGTATCAGATTCGCATTAACCAAGCTCAGGAGACTGAACAAAACAGATTGCCTACTTACTATTAATTCATAAGTAAAATTGAGTGAGCATGTCCATGGGGATGATAGATTATATGACAATTCACTTCTTCTTATAAGCAGATGTATATGGTAAATCACATCATAAAGTTGCTTAGCAAACATGTTTTAAAAAAAGAAACAGGTGCAAAATAGAGTCATTTGTGGCTTCACAGGTGAATTCTACCAAACATTTAAAGAAGAGTTAATACTATTCTCAAACTATTCTAGAAAATAGAAGAGGAAGGAAAGCTTCCAAATTCATTCTATGAGGCCAGCATTACCCGATACCAAAACCAGATAAAGTCACTATGAGAGAGAGAGAGAGATCTCTGATGAACATAGATGCAAAAATCCTCAAAAAAATATTAGTAAACCAAATCCAACAATATATTAAAAAAAAAATCATTCACCCCGATCAAGTGGGATTTATTCCTGGGATGTAAGGGTGGTTCAATATTCACAGATCAATCAGTGTGACACATTACATCAGTATGAGAAAGGATAAAAACAATGTGATCATTTCAATAGATGTAGAAAAAACATTTGACAAGGTACAATATCCATTCATGATAAAAACCCTCAAAAAGTAGGTTTAGAGAGAAGAGATATCAATATAATAAAGGCTACCTATAAAAAACTTAGAGCTAACATCATCCTCAATGAGGAAAAACTGAGAGCTTTTTCTCTAAGGTCAGGAACAAGATAGGATGTCTACTCACCATTTTCATTCAACATAGTACTGGATATTTTATCCACAGCAATTAGACAAGAAAAAAAAGCATCCAAATTGGTAAGGAAGAGGTAAAATTTTCACTATACACAGATGACGTGATATTATATATTAAAAATCCTAAAGATGCCACCAAAAAAAAAGAGAAAAACTAGAACCAATAAATGAATCGGGAAAGTGGCAGTATGCAAAATCAGTGTCAGAAATCTGTTGCATTTCTATATGCTAATAATGAAGTAGCAGAAAGAGAAATTAAGAAAACAATTCCATTTACAATTGCGCCAAAAATAATAAAATACCTAGGAATAAACCTAACCAAAGAGGGAAAGACCTGTACTCTGAAAACTATAAAATACTGATGGAAGAAATTGAAGATAACACAAACAAATGGAAAGATGCTCATGGATTGGAAGAACAAATATTGTTAAAATGTCCATACTACCCAAAGCAATCTATGGATTTAATGTAATCCCGATAAAAATACCAACAGCATTTTTCACAGAACTAGAACAAACAATCCTAAAATTTGTATGGAACCACAAAAGACCCCAAATAGCCAAAACATTTTTGAAAAAGAACAAAACTGAAGGTATCACAATCTCAGATTTCAAGATATACTACAAAGCTATAGTAATCAAAACAGTATGGTACTGGCACCAAAATAGAAACATAGATCAATGGAACAGAATAGAGAGCCTAGAAATAAACCCACCAAACCCATGATTATGTGGTCAAATAATCTATGACAAAGGAGGCAAGAATATGCAGTGGGAAAAAGAAAGTATGTTTAAACAATGGTATTGGAAAAACTGGACCACTTTCTTACACCATAGAGAAAATAAATTCAAAATGGTTTAAAGATCTAAGATATGAGACCTGAAACCATAAAAATTCTAGAAGAGAGAGCACAGGCAGTAATTTCCCTGACATTAGTCATAGCAACATTTTTCTAGATATGTCTCCTAAGGCAAAGGAAACAAAAGCAAAAATAAACTCTTGGGACTACATGAAAACAAAAAGCTTTGTACAGCAAAGGAAACAATCAACAAAACAAAAAGATACTTACCGAATAGAAGATATTGCAAATGATACATCCAATAAGGGGTTAATGTCCAACATATATAAAGAAATTATACAACTCAACACCAAAAAAAACAAAAAAACCCCAACTGATTAAAATAGGCAGGAGACATGAACAGAACGAACTCCAAAGAATACATACAAATGGCTAACAGACACACGAAAAGATGCTCAACTCATTCATTGTCTGGGAAATGCAAATCAAAACCACCATGAGATATCACCTTATACCTGTCAGAATGGCTGATATCAAAGAGACAAGAAATAATAAGTGTTCTGAGAATGTGGATAAAAAGGAACCCTCAAGTACTGTCGGTGGGAATTCAAACTGGTAGAGCCACTGTGGAAAACCGTGTGGAGGTTACTCAAAAAATTAAAAATAGAATTACCATATAACCCAATAATTCCATTACTGAGTATTTACACAAAGAAAATGAAAACACTAATTTGAAAAAGATAATATGCATCCCTATGTTTATTGCAACATTATTTACATTAGCCAGAATGTGGAAGTAACACAAGTATCCATTGATAGATGAATGCATAAAAAACATATGGTATGTATCTACAATGGAAGATTACTCAGCCATAAAGAGAATGAGATTTTGCCATTTGCAACAACTTGGGTGATCTAGAGGGTATAATACTAAGTAAAATAAGTCACAGAAAGACAAATACCATATGATTTCACTCATATGTAGAATTTAAGAAAAGAACAAAGAAAAAAGAGACAAAAAAAGACTCAAGTAAAAAGAACAAACTGGTGGTTGCCAGAGGGGAGGTGGATGGGGGGATGGTTCAAATAGGTGAAAGGTATTAAGAGTACCCTTATCATGATGCGCACTGAGTAATGTGTAGAATTGTTGAATCACTACACCTGAAACTAATAATACTGTATGTTAATTATACTGGAATTTTAAAAAGTAAAAAAAAAAAAAAAAATTAAAAAAAAAGAGTCACTTGCCAGCATTGACAGGAAACCAAGATAAAATTGCAGGAATTTGACCTTTAACCAGTCAATCTGGAATTTCCTGATCAGCACTACTGAGGTAAATCGCTTAATAGACCCCTAGCCTTTCCCCAAAGGAAGGTGACCTTGCCTGAAAAGATCCTTTTTTTTTTCTTAACAGTTTCTTTGTCCTGCCCTGTTTCTGCCTATAAAGTCTTCCATTTTGTAGAGCTTCTCAGAGCTTTTCTACTTGCTAGTTGGGATGCTGCCTAATTTATGAATTGTTGAATAAAGCCAATTAAATTTTTCAAATTTACTCAGTTAAATTCCGTTTTTTAACACAGAATCAGAACAAGGAGAATTAGTTTGAATGGAATGTTTCATGGCATCATGCATCCTATTCTATACAACAGGCTTCCTCTATCCTATAAAATTTAGGATAATTGCCTTTGTTTATAAACCTTTAAGACAACCTCATGAACTCTCATGTATCATCAGCAAAACCAGGCTTATTCTTCAAATCATGACCAGATTACCAGCATCTTCTCTTTGCCATTGTCCACAGTTTTTGAAATGTAATTCCCCTTTCTAAATGCATATGACCCTATGACCATCTCAAGATAGTCTCTGCAAGGAACTACTTTTGACAGTTTTTATACTTCATTTCAGCCTTTTTATGACCGAGATAAACATGTTTTTTGTTTACTAAACAAACAGTATAGTAATAGGAATAGTAAATTCATAATAATTTTGAGCTATTATAGATAGTAAAAAAAAAATCAACTTATTTGGTCAGATATATTTATTAGATTTTTGATGGGGTAAACTATATTTCTGATAGTCTTTTAGTTTATAGCTAAAAGAAAGACCTAAATAAACTGGTAAAATATTCCTTGGGGAAGATAAACTTCTTTTTATTTGAAGCCAAGAGCTCATGCTATATTTCCAGTAATGATGAGTCAAAAAATGGAAATGAAATGTCAGATATTTTGATAATTGTGTAAATGTAGGAAAGTTTGCCTAAAGTATATGAGTTTTTTTTTTACCTTATGTGCTTTAGCTATTTTCTACAAGAACTGATTGTTCAAACTGTTATCTGAAATGAAATCTTTCTTTTTGGAAAAATTAAAAACTCATTTATTTGTGTGTTTGCATATTCCAAAAATGTACTGCTTTACATAGTGTATCTCACAAAGTGATGAATTTAATATTTTACAGTACAAATTCTGCTTCTTTTAGGTTGTTCTGAATCCTGGTTCTAAATATACTATAAGCTGGTGAATAATTCTGTATATGGTCTATCCGTGCTTTTTTATTTCATGCAGTTCAGTTTTGTTGCAAGATTTCTTTTTCTTTAGTGCCCACATTTCTTGGTCATGCTGCTTCAAGGAATGAAGAGGTAGACCAGACAAAGAGTGGTGGGAATCAAAGTGAAGTTTATTGAGTGATTGTACAAAGCTCCTGAAGAGGGAAGGGACCCAAGAGGGTTGCCGATCTGACAGTTAAATCTAGGAGTTTTTATGGGCTCTTTGGTGTGGGCTGTTTTAATCTGATTAACCCTCCATGTACCTGTCACTGGATCAGGTGTTTGTCCACGTGATCATCTACCTATCAGGTAGTTAGTTGTGGAAAAGGCGGAGGTCTCCTTCCAGGGTGGTGTTTCAGATCAAGAGGGTTGCAGTTGTCACTGTCCTAAGGCATGCAGCCACATGGCCACCAGGTCAAGCTCTTTGTTTAAATATACCACTAGCTGCTGAGTTGGTCCCCTGGGCCTGGGTTAGGATGCCCAAGGCCATTCCCTTCCTTTCTGTCACAAGTTTTAAGTCCTCCAAGTAGGAGTTAAAGCTGGGACACTGAATAAAGCCTAGAATAACAGGATTGGTCTTTTTCCTTTTAAGGGTAGTTTTCCTCCTAGGACAGGGACCCTTGTCCCTGCCTGCCTTTCTTCCGACTATCCTTCATTCGTTTTTTAGTCCATATTAAAGAAACATTACTCTGTAGTTATCTTCAGCTACCTTTGTCTTTAGAACTGATTAGTATAGACCAGTAGTTCTCAAAATGTGATCCCATCAGCATATAAATAGGCTATATTATCCTATCTTTTAAAAAAGTAACCTTTGGCCCCCATGTGTCTACTTTTAGCTTTCACTCTATTTCTCTGTTCAGTGTACAGTAAAACCAAAAAGTACTAACTTCATTCTTTCTTAACCTATTACAGGGGTGTCTGGGTGGCTCAGTAGGTTAAGCATCTGACTCTTGGTTTTGGCTCAGGTCAAGATCTCAGGGTCGTGGGATGGAGCCCCGCGTCTGGCTCTCACTCAGCGCAGTCTGCTTGCCTCTCTCCCTCTACTCCTTCCCCTGCTCTCTCTCCCCATCTCTAAATAATAAATAAATAAAATCTTTAAAAAATTAAACCTATTCCATTAAAGTTTTCCATTCTGTGACCTCACTGAAACACTTCTTGTTGAGGTGACCAATGTTCTCCGCATTGCCTAATCACACCTTCAGGTCTCAATCCATGTGTTATCTCTCAAGATAATTTCACACAGCTGGCTCATTCCCTCTTCTTCTTTTTTTTTTTTTAAAGATTTTATTTATTTATTCGACAGAGATAGAGACAGCCAGCAAGAGAGGGAACACAAGCAGGGGGAGTGGGAGAGGAAGAAGCAGGCTCATAGCGGAGGAGCCTGATGTGGGGCTCAATCCCATAACGCCAGGATCACGCCCTGAGCCGAAGGCAGATGCTTAACCGGTGTGCCACCCAGGCGCCCACCACCACCACCACCACCACCACCACCACCCCCACCACCACCACCACCACCACCACCACCACCACCACCACCACCACCACCACTACTACCACCACCACCACTACCACTACTACCACCACCACCACCACCACCACCACCACCACCACCACCACCACTACTACTATTACTACTACTTCTCCTCCTCCTCCTCCTGTTTTTAAAGATTAAACAGGTTTTACTTTTTTTTCCCCCCTCACAAGAACATAAAAATTATTGATGGGGAACTGCTGATTATATCACATGCCCTCTTTAATGTCCATCACCCAGTTACCCCTACCCCCACCCCTTCCCTCTGGTAACCCTCAGTTTGTTTCCTATGATTAAGAGTCTCTTATGGTTTGTCTCTCTCTGATTTCATCTTGTTTTATTTTTCTCTCTCTTCCCTTATGATCCTCTGTTTTGGTTCTTAAATTCCACATATGAGTGAGATCATATGATAATTATCTTTCTCTGATTGGCTTATTTCACTTAATACCCTCTAGTTCCATCCACATCATTGCAAATGGCAAGATTTCTTTTTTTTTTTTTTGATGGCTGTGTAGTATTCGATTCTCTCTCTCTCTCTCTCTATACATTTTTAAATTAACTTTATTCACCTGGATATCTTACGCAATTCCTGGATTTTTGATGTTTTAAAGGAAGTGAACAAAACTAATTTTTCTTTTTGCTTGTGTCATTATATCAAATTTTGAGGTATTTGGAAAAATCTCATGAGGCAGAGTTTGAGCTCTTTCCTCACATCAAACCATTTTTTGTAAACAGAAGATGCAACTTTTCCGATGCCCTAGGAACTCACGAAAGTATTTTTCTAATTGATGTTAGTATCCTGAACCTGAAACTAACAATGACTTTTTTCCATAAAAGTACTCAGACTCAAGTGTGGTTACAACAGAGGGCAACTGAAATAAATAAATCTTTGTATACAGTAGAATTACAGAGTTTGAATAATAGTATAGTCCATCATCTACCACTGCTCACACTGTGTTAAGGATATATCACATTATTTGCATTTATAAAAAATGTACCACATCTCTTGCATCTTTGTATTCTTATATGTATTGCTTCTTCTTCCTGGACAACCTTTCCTTTGATTTGGTTTTACCTTCTCCAGGATGCTTCTCCTGATGTCCTTGGTCTTAATTTGAGCAGTTTGTCTTTGTGTCTGAAAGATCTTTTGCATACTTTACAGAAATTATCACACTTTATTAATTTGCTAATCTCAGTCCCCTAAAATATTATTCATTTAATCAATAAAAGACACTTTTATTTCTGCGTTCCATTTGCATGGTATGGTGCCTGTCATAAGTAGGTGTTCTATAAGTATTTGCCAAATGAATGAATGAATAACAGGTCTTCTCTTCTACTAGCCTAGCAGTGGAAACTAACATTCCCCCAGGTTCTAAGCCCTTAGTTGAAATAACAGAAAACTGGGAAATTACTGGTCAGTCTTCCTTTAATTCAGTTTTTTTCTTAGTGCTCTTGTGTTCCTTTGTCTTGATAAATATACTGAGTGGACAACTGAGATCCTGAAAGCCTTTTGAAACTTTTGGAGAACATGTACTAAATAAAGCCAAGATGTATTAAAACGTGTTTACTTTTTATTCTGTTTTGAACACATTTTTATTTAAGGAGTCACTGTAATTCAGTTATCAATTCAAATGCTTTATTTCTTAAAGGTATTCTTTTAATTCAAATACTTTTATATTCCAAGTTAGGTTTTCTAGCCTTAGATTTAAAACTCATTTTTCCTGAGTATATTTTCTCTTAACTATACAAAGGAATATATTTTCATAGAGTATGTTGAAAATTAGGAAAATCAAGGGTTCTGCTTCTATCAGGTGCAGTATTGAGAGAGTTATTTTGATAAAATCCAGTAGCTCTGATATGGCTTGAAAATACTTGCTCCCTTGGAGTATAATTGCAGGGAAAAAACTGTGGCATAGGTAAAAATTCACCATAATTACATGAATTGGTTTTATACATAATCATCTTAGGTTTTGATAGTGAGGTAGCTGTATGGAGTGTCTTTGGGTCCAACATACATGAAAACACAGGATTGCCAGGGTTCACACAAGAAGGAACTTGTTCAGGTTTCACTTCTGTGCCTGAATTTGAAGCTGAAGCACATTTCTTGTCCTAAAATATAAACACATCAAATAATTCTCAATTATAAAATTTTTTGGGAAAAAAACAAAGTTAGCACCAACCCTGTCTTATACCACTGACAAAAATTAACTCAAAATGAATTAAAGACTTAAGTGTAAGACCTGAAAGCACAAAGCTCCTAGAAAAGAACACAGGGGAAAAGCTCTGTGATGTTATTCTTGGCATAGATTTTTTGGATATGACACCAAAAGTGTAAGCAACAAAAGCAAAAATAACAAGTGAGACTGCATCAAACCGAAAAGCCTCTGCACAGCAAAAGAAGTAGTCAGCAGAATGAAGACAACCTACAGAATGGGAGAAAATATTTGCAAACAATATTGATAAGGGGTTAGTATCCAAAATATACAAGGAACTCATACAATGCAATAGCAAAACATAATCTGATTAAAAATGAGCAGAGGACCTGAATACACGTTTTTCTGAATAAGACTATACAGATGGTCCACCAGGAACATAAGAAGGTGTTCAACATCATTAATGATCAGAGAAATGCAAATTAAAACCACAACGAGATATCACCTCACTCCTGTTAGAATGGCTAGTGTCAAATAACAAGTGTTGGTGAAGATGTGAAGAAAAGGAAACCCTTGTGCACTGCTGGTGGGAATGCAAACTGGTGCAGCCTCTATAGAAAACAGTAGGAGATGCCTCAAAAAATTAAAATTAGTATTACCATATGATCCAGCAATCCTAGTTGTGGATATATATCCAAACAAAGTGAAATCACTATCTCAAAGGGATATCTGCACCCCCATGTTTGTTGCAGCACTATTCAAAATAATAGCCAAGATATGAAAACAATCTAAGTGTCCATTAATGGAATGAATAAAGATGTAGTATACTATATTCTCATGTATACATACACACATGAATATTAATCATCCATAAAAAAGAAGGAAATCATGCCACTTCAGACAACATGGAGGACATTTATACTAAGTGAACTAAGTCAGACAAAGAATACAAGAATCTCACGTATATATGAATCTAAAATTTTTAAAAAGTCAAACTCATTGAAACAGAATAATGATGATTTCCAGGGGATGGGGGAAATGGAGAGATGTTGGTCAATGAGTACAAACTTCCAGTTATAAGAAGAAGTTCAGGGGATCTAATGTACAGCATGATAACTATAGTTACCAATACTTTATTACATACTTGAAAGGTGCTAAGAGAGTTCTCAACACAAAAATAACTTTAATTATGTGAGGTGATGAATGTGTTAATATTATGGTAATCATTTCACAATACATACAAGAAATCATGTAATACACCCTAAACTTACACAATGTTATATGTCAATTATATCTCAATAAACCTGGAAAAACAAAACAAAACGAAAAGTTAGCACATCTACTTCACTTTTTCAGAAATTCTATTCTCTTCAGGGCAGTGGCTAGTCCTCATTAAATGACATAATATCTGTTCAAAGTAAACTTATCAAAAGTATGCATAAGATAGCTTTTAAAAATCCTGTACTGGAATCATGAGAATTTGTAAAAACATTTGTAAATCATGGAGAAAATCTGCAAGAAGTCCTACTGCTGAATTCTACAGTGAGAAGAGAACAAGATAAAATTTAGGGATGATTTTAGCCTTGTGGGCATAGCCATTAAGCAAATAATTACACAACTAATAATTACAATTGTGGTAAGTGTTACGGAGGAAAAAAAATACAAGATATTTGTGGAAATTTATAGGGGGTTCTAACCTAGGTGGGGGCTAAGAAAGGCCATTCTAGTGAAGTGTCATTGAATCTAAGACCGGAAGGCCAGGAAAAGGTAGAAGTGGGAATAAAGAGAAACTCAGCATGCCCAAAGTCAAGTAAGTTAGGGTGAAAATAGCTTGAGATGAGAATAGAGGGGAAGGGGCCATATCTTGAAGGGTCTTGTTGACTCTGATAAAAATCTTGATCTTTATTGTAAAAGCATTGGAAAGCAATTGAAGTGTTCTAAGGAGATGCATGTCATTAAGTAACAAGTTTTAGTATGATCACTTTAACTGCTGTCAGGGCCTTGAATGGATGTAGAAAGGAGCTACAGCTGTCCAAGTGATGACAATGATCTGTAGTAGGGTGGTAGTATAGAGAGGGAGATAAGTAAACAAATTTGAAATATATTTTGGAAGTAGAATTCACAGGTTCTGGTGATTGATTGAATGTGGGTGATGATGAAGAGGGACAGATCAAGGATGACTACTAGGTTTCTGGACAAACACTTGGGTAGCTGGTGGTGCCATTTACTATAATTTTTAATATATAAATTAAATATGTGTGTATATACATATAATTTAATAAATACTTAAATACAAATCATTTAGCTGTTTGGGAATGCAAGGGAGCAAGACATTAAAAAGAATGGATGCAAAAGTGCACATAGCTTTCTAGCACATGCATATAATATGCTTTATCCTTAGTAAAGTTAAGTCTATTAAAAATATCAACCTTCATTAATGAAGATGAAATAATTCAAGTGGAACAGACTATATAAACTTAATTTATCATTCATTCATTGATTCAGTAAATACTTATTGAGTGCCTACTGTATGCTACACAATGTTAGATGTTGGAAATGCAGTGATAATACAAAATTCCTAAGGCTTACAATTTATTATATGGAAGACATATACAGGAAACCAACTCAGTAAATGATGTTGGGAAACTAGTTAGCTGTTTTCAAAAATATATATCTTCACCTTCAAATATTATCAAAATAAACTTCAGATGAATTAAATACACAGTGATTAAAAATCACATTATAGAAAAACCAGAAACCTAGGAGAAAGGTATTTTTAACCCTCTGAGAAAGGAGGATATTAAAAATTTAGAAGTGACAAAAGAAATTATAGAGGAAAGGGTTGAGGTATTTAACTGTCCAATCTATACCTGAAAATACAGTTAACCAAATTAAAAAATAAACTACAGACTGGGAACATTAACAGCACTTTGTATTGACAATTGTCAAGTAAATTAATGTAACCCCATTTAAAAAAATTAATGAAATGTATGAAGAACTAAAAACTGCTCATGATTTTGAATCCTGAAAATCTAGTTTTTATGTCTATCCTAAGAAACTTAATTGTAGAAAAAATTCAATCTACAACGTTCCTTATAAAAGAACTGAAACGTACTTGTTAAATGGATGTTAATTTTGATTATATTGTTTATGCCAAATAGACAAAGTACTTGAAAATAGTTTCATAGATAGTTAAGTTTCTTCCTCAGTTTACATTGGTGAAGATGAATATTAACCCTGCCCTGGCTTAATTCTCTCAGTATAATTCCAACCTGATGGGATTGCCTAAGTTCTGTTACTACAGATTTTTTTTTTGTTTAATAACCTTCATTTTGAGCCTGTATTAGATAGCTTAATTTTTTCTGATAGATTTGCAGCGGTTAATCCTTTATAAACTCAATTTTGCTTGTGTTTCTAGTTGGGAAAATCATAAATATATATAAGAACCATAAGTAAGAACATACATATATCATCTTATATCTACTCATGTTTTAAATGTACTTGTGCCTGGTTATAATCTTGAAAAATAAGAAGGTGCTACAAATTGAAATGAACCTGAGCTAAAATGTTTTCCCCATAATAACATCCCTAAAAGCTACCTTTTCATTTAACAGTACTATAAAACCACATTCAATCAATTCTTCAGTCAACTATTAATGTGCTACTTGAACAGTATCTTTAATAAACTTTTTGAAAGTATTTTTCTGTGATTAAGGGATTTAAAAATCTGAATCAAGTGTAGTGAAAAGAGCACTGACGTTATAAGACCCAGGTTGTAGTCTCCTTGACTTGACGGGAATGTGAGAATTTGGGTAAGTCTGATTCTCTACAGTTTTCTGTTTGTAAAATAAGGGAGTCTGAATTATTTGTTATTTTAGATATCATCTAGTGACTCCATTTATTCCATAGAAATTATAAAGTTTTGTAAAATGAAGTGGTATCATAGAGTAGAACATTATGTTCTCGCGCTTTGCCCTAATGATAATCATCAGGCAAAGTGACTTTTCAGAAGAGCTTCTTTCAATAATTTTAAGAAATCTTTTGGATCTTCTTGAAAACCCAGTCCAAGAGTGCTTGATCTGCTGGTGTATTTGCATAAGGGGAAAAAGCCTTTTTCTTATTGTGTATTACCCTATTTCAAACATAGGTGTTACATATTAGATTGCTGGTCTTTTTTTCCTCAAGTTTTCCATGTTAACTATCCATTTCTTTAAAGATTGACTTTTTATTGACAAAAGTTTGAGGTGGTTAGTTATTGTTCTATTGTCTTGGTATCTTCTAAGCTGAGAGCTTTAATCTTTGGCCTCAGAAAAACTTCATTGGTCAGTTCTTGGGAATTAGACCATTATTTTGTGAATATTTATCTTGCTAGAACGTCCAGCTACCACTGTCCCAGCCACCTTTAAGGCCCATTTCATTTCTTTTACTTTGCTAATCAGAAACAAAATCTTAGTAGTGCTTTACTACCTACCAATAACCCTGAGAAGTTATCTGAAACTAGACATCCTTTATCCATAGTAGTGTAGGGCCAAGATTCTGCATTTCTAACAAAGTCCCAGGTGATGCTCAAGCTGCTGATCCTTACATGACGTTGTGAGTACTGGGCTACACACACTTGTTAGGAAAGATGTGGCTAAGCCATGGTCAGGAATTAAACAGGCCTCTGGGAGACAGGCCTCTGGGGAGAGAGAAGGCCATCATCACAGCTGCATGGCTTATACAAGAACATGTCAAGCAGACTGATTGGGAAATCTTGTTGGTATTTGTGTATCTTCTCCTGTAAGAGTTGTAAAAAGCACCTATTAGGTATCACCAGTCCTGTGTTCTGATATTGGCACTAATAACTATTTGACTTTGATGAAATTATTTTACAAGGATATAAATATAAAATCTGCCTATAAATATATAATAAAGAATATGGATTAGATGGTTTTGTTTCCTAATCTGAGGACTCAGATAGCAGGACCTTCCAAATGTAGCAATAGCAACTGTTAAAAAACAAAATGCAACGAAGTAAATTTGAAGATCTAATTGGCTTTATTAAGTGATTCACGAATCAGGCAGCATCCCATCCAGGAAATGGAGGGTAGCTTGGAGGAGTGGTGCGAAATGGAAGGTTTTCATAGGAAGGATAAGTTACTAGCAAGAGAAAAGATTGTTTCAGGGATTAAGGTGCAAGATAGCAGAGGAGTAGGAGAGTCTGGTCCCAGGAATTCAGCTAGATAGCTATCAAATCATTCTGAACACCTGCGAACTCAACTGGAGATCTAAGAAAAGAATTGCTGCAACTCTACAAACAGAAAAGCAACCACTTTCTGCAAGGTAGGAGGTGCGGAGAAGTGAATCTGAGGTGATATATTGGAAGCTAAACAGTGGGGGGGAGGAGCAGGCTACTGGAAAGTGATATAGCAGCAGAGTGGAACTTTTAGAAGTCTGCTCTGTTGAGGGACATCCTTGCCTTACTCAAGTGAGGAAGTGGGATGGAATCCTAGGTGAGACAGTGTGATCTTAGGATCCCCGGGGTCACAGAAAGAACGAGGGTGCCTGAATGTGGCAGAGTTCACAGGCATTGGAGTGGAGAAGGCAGCTGCAATCAGTGAGCCCAAGAGTGGGCTCAAGATTGCCATAAACCATGAACCGCGGCACAGTCGGACAACTGCTCTCTGAACAGGGCTCCAGCAAGTGGTAGAACCATGGTGAGACTCCCCACCCTTCCAGTGCAGGTGCACACTGTGGGAGTCTGCAGGGTTTGGAGACTCGAAACAGAGTCATATGCCTGAGATAGAAACTCTTGGTCACAGGCTGGGTGAACACAGAGTACAGATGGAGACCAGGGAGACAGGAGTGATTGACTGCTTCTTCCTGAAGGTGCACTGAGGAGTGGGGCCCTGAGCTTCCAGTTACAGGCTGGAGATTGGGAGGCCACCATTTTCATTCTCATCCTCTAAAGTGGCAGGGAAAGCCTTCAGGGAAAAAAAGACACGTAGAGCAAACTGGAGCAGATTACTTAGCCTGGCCCCCTGGCTAAATGCAATTCCACCCAGGGCAAATACACCTGAGAACTGGAGCAAAAAGATCAGCAAGAACGTTCAGCTAAGTTTACCAATCACAGAGAACTGAAAAACTCCAGCACTAGGGAAAATAGTATATAGAATTCATTGTTTTCTTCTCATGATTCTTTAGTTTTTCAATTTTGATTTTGTTCTCTTTCCTTCTCAAGCAACTTCTTATTTTATCTTTTTAAAAGTCTTTTAATTTTCATTTTTTATAGTTACATTCTACCCTTTCATTGTATTTTATACATATATATGTTTTAATTTATTTAATTTAATATATATTATATATATAAGATACATATTATATATATAAGATATATATTATATATATAATTTAATTTATTTAATTTAATATATATTATATATATAAAATATATATATAAAATATATATATTTATATATATATATAAAGTTTTTCTTTCTTTACAATTTTGGGATGCAGTTTTTTCTAACATACAGACCAAAATACACCCAGAATCATGTATTGCTCTGTTCTCTTCGCCTGTCTGATCATATTCTCTCATTTTTCTCTTTTTTTAAAACAGTCCTTTTTTATTTTTATCTCTACAGTTACATTCTATCCTTTCAATGTAATATATATATATATATAATGGAGGATCTAACTACTAGGATAAATGAGGCAGAAGAGAGAACTAGTGATGTAGAAGACAAAATGATGGAGAATAAAGAAGCTGAGAAAAAGAGAGATAAACAACTACTGGATCATGAGGGGAGAATTTGAGAGATATGTGATACCATAAAGCAAAATAGTATTAGAATAATTGGGATCCCAGAAGAGGAGGAAAGAGAGAGTGAGGGGCAGAAGGTATAATGGAGCAAATTATAGCTGAGAACTTCCTTAATCTGGGGAAGTAAACAGGCATTCAAGTCCGGAGGCACAGAGAACCCCTCAAAATCAATAAAAATAGGTCAACACCCCAATATATAGTAATGAAACTTGCAAATCTCAGAGACAAAGAGAAAGCAGCTCAGGATAAGAGGTCCTTTACCTAAAAGGATAGAAACATTAGACTGGCAGCAGACCTAGCCACAGAGACCCGGCAGGCCAGAAAGGACTGGCATGATATATTCAGGGTGCTAAATGAGAAAAATATGCAGCCAAGAATACTTTATCCAGCTAGGATATCATTCAAAATAGGAGAGATAAAAAGCTTCCAGGACAAATAGAAGATAAAAGAATTTGTGATCACTAAACCAGCCCTGAAAGAAATATTAAAGGGTATCCTTTAAACGAAGATATAGCCCAAAAGTAACACAGATGACAAAGGAACAGAGACAATATACTGAAATAGTTTACAGGTAATACAATAGCACTAAATTCATATCTTTCAATAGTTACTCTGAATGTAAATGGGCTAAATGCTCCAATCAAAAGACACAGGGTATCAGATTGGATAAAAAAGCAAGACCTATAGATATGCTGTCAGCAAGACACTCATTTTAGACCCAGAGACACTTCCAGATTGAAAGGGAGGGCATGGAAAACCATTTATCATACTAACAGACATCAAAAGAGAACTGAGATAGCAATCCTTATATACTTATATCAGACAAATTAGATTTTAAACCAAAGACTATAGTAAGAGATGAGAAAGGACACTATATCATAATTAAAGGGTCTATCCAACAAGAACATCTAACAGTTGTAAATATTTATGCCTCTAACATTGAAGCAGCCAATTGTATAAACCCATTAACAACAAAATTAAAGAAACACACTGAATACAATAATAGTAGGGGACTTTAACACCCCACTCACTGCAATGGACAGATCTAAGTAGAAGAACAAGGAAACAAGGGCTTTGAATGACACAGTGAACCAGATGGATTTCACAGATATATTAAGAGCATTTCACCCAAAAGGAACAGAATAGACATTCTTCTTGAGTGCACATGGAACATTCTCCAGAATAAATCACATAGTGGGTCACAAATCCGGTCTCAACCAGTAATAAAAGATTGGACTCATTCCCTCCATATTTTCAGACCACAATGCTCTGAAACTTGAACTCAATCACAAAAGGAAATTTGGAAGAACTCAAATACATGGAGGTTAAAGAGCATCCTACTAAAGAATGAATGGGTCAACCAGAAACTTAAAGAAAAATTAAAAAATTCATAGAAACAAATGAAAATGAAAACACAACTGTTCAAAACCTTTGGGATGCAGCAAAGGCAGTCCTAAGAGGGAAGTATATAGCAATACAAGCCTTTCTCAAGAAACAAAAAAGGTCTCAAATACATAACCTAACCTTACACCTAAAAGAGCTGGAGAAAGAAGAGCAAATAAAGCCAAAATGCAGCAGGAGAAGAGAATTAATAGAGCAGAAATCACTGACATAGAAACCAAAAGAACAGCAGAACAGATCAATGAAACTAGGAGCTGGTTCTTTGAAAAAATTAATAAAATTGATAAACCCCTGGCCAGACTTATCAAAATGAAAAGAGAAAGGACCAAAATAAATAAAATCTTGAAAGAAGGAGGAGAGATCACAACCAAAGAAATAAAAACAACATATGTTCTATATGTTCTATATCATATAATAACTATATGCCAACGAATTAGGCTATCTGGAAGAAATGGATGCATTCCTAGAGACGTAGAAACTACCAAAACTGAAACAGGAAGAAACAGAAAACCTGAACAGAGCCATAACCAGCAAGGACATTGAAGCAGTAATAAAAAATCTCCTAAAAAACAAGAGTCCAGGGCTGGATGGCTTCCCAGGGAAATTCTATCAAACATTTAGAGAAGCATTAATACTTATTCTTTTGAAGGTATTTCAAAAAAATAGAAATGGAAGGAAAACACTGAGACTCATTCTATGAGGCCAGCTTTACCTTGATCCCAGAACCAGACAAAGACTCCACCAAAAAGGAGAATTACAGACCAATATCCCTGATGAGCATGGATGCCAAAATTCTCACAAAGATACTAGCCAATAGGATCCAACAGTGCATTAAAAGGATTACTCACCATGACCAAGTGGGATTTATTCCTGGCCAGCAAGGTTGGTTCAATATCCCCAAATCAATCAATGTGATACACTACATTAATAAAAGAAAGGACAAGAGCCATATGATTCTCTCAATAGATGCAGAAAAAGCATTTGACAAAGTACAGCATTCTTTCTTGATTAAAACTCTTCACAGTGTAGGGATAGAGGGAACATATCTCAATATCATAAAAGCCATATATGAAAAGCCCACAGCAAATATCACTCTCAATGGGGAAAAACTGACAGCTTTTCTCCTAAGGTCAGGAACACAGCAGGGATGTCCACTCTTACGCTGTTGCTCAACACAGGACTAGAAGTTCTAGCCTCAGTAATCAGACAGCAAAAAGAAATAAAAGGCATCTGAATTGGCAAAAAAAAAGTCAAACTCTCACTCTACACAGATGACATGATACTCTATGTGGAAAACCCAAAAGATTCCATCCCAAAATTGCTAGAACTCATACAGGAATTCAGCAACATGGCAGGATATAAAATCAATGCACAGAAATCAGCTGCATTTCTACACACTAACAATGAGACAGAAGAAAGAGAAATTAAGGAGTCGATCCTATTTAGAATTGCACTAAAAACCGTAAGATACCTAGGAATAAACCTAACCAAAGAGGCAAAGGATCTGTAATCAAAAAACTGTAAACACTCATGAAATAATTTGAGGAAGACACAAAGAAATGGAAAAACATTCCATGCTCATGGATTGGAAGAATAAATATTGTTAAAATGTCTATGCTACCTAAAACATCTACACATTCAGTGTAATCCCTGCCAAAATACCATCAACTTTTTTCACAGAGCTGGAACAAATAATCCATCCTACAATTTGTAGGAGCCAGAAAGGACCCCAACTAGCCAAAGGAATGTTGAAAAAGAAAACCAAAGCTGGTGTCATCACAATTCCGGGCTTCAAGCTCTATTACAAAGCTGTAATCATCAAGACAGCATGGTACTGGCACAAAAACAGACACACAGATCAATGGAACAGAATAGAGAACCCAGAAATGGACCCAAAACTATATGGTCAACTAATCTTCGACAAAGCAGGAAAGAATATCCAAAGGAAAAAAGACAGTCTCTTCAACAACTGGTGTTGGGAAAACTGGACAGCCACATGCGGAAGAACGAAACCAGGCAATTTTCTTACACCATACACAAAAAAAGACTCAAAATGGATGAAAGACCTAAAGGTGAGATAGGAAGCCATCAAAATCTGAGAGGAGGACATGGTCAGCAACCCCTGTGACCTTGGCCACAGCAACTTCTTGCTAGATATGTCTCCAAAGGCAAGGGAAACAAAAGCAAAATGAACTATTGGGACTTCATCAAGATAAAAAGCTTTTGCACAGCAAAGGAAACAGTTGACAAAACCAAAAGACAACCAACAAGATGGGAGAAGATATTTGCAAATGTCTTCCCAGATAAAGGGCTAATATCCAAAATCTATTAAAAAGCGTATCAAACTCAACACCTGAAGAACAAATAATCCAATTAAGAAATGGGCAGAAGACAGGAACAGACAGTTCTCCAAAGAAGACATGAAAATGGCCAACAGACACATGAAAAAATGCTCCACATCACTTGGCATCAGGGAAATATAAATCAAAACGACAATGAGATACCACCTCACATGGGTCAGAATGGCTAAGCTTAACAAGTCAGGAAACGACACATGTTGGTGAGGATGTGGAGAAAGGGGAACCCTCTTAAGCTGGTGGTGGAATGCAAGCTGTTGCAGCCACTCTGGAAAACAGTATGGAGGTTCTTCAAAAAGTTTAAAATACAGCTATCCTACCACCCAGGAATTGCACTACTAGGTATTTACCTGAGAGATACTAATGCAGTGATCCAAAGGGGTACCTGCACCCCAATGTTTATAGCAGCAATGTCCACCATAGCCAAACTATGGATAAAGAAGATGTGTTTTACACACACACACACACACACACACACACACACGAATACCACTCAGCCATCAAAGAGAATGAAATTTTGCCATTTGCAATGACAAGGGTAGAACTAAAGGGTATTATGTTAAACGAAATAAGCCAGACAAAGAAAGACAATTATCATATGATCTCACTCATATGTGAAATTTAAGAAACAAAACAGAGGATCATAGGGGAAGGGAGGGAAATATAAAACAAGATGAAATCAGAGACAGGGAGAAACCGTAAGAGATTCTTAATCATAGGAAACTGAGGTTTGCTGGAGTGGAGTGTGGGGGCAGGGTAACTGTTTGATGGACATTAAGGAGAGCATGTGATATAATGGACACTGGGTATTACAGAAGATTGATGAATCTCTGAATTCTACCTCTGAAGCTAAGTACATTATATGTTAATTAATTGAATTTAAATTTAAAAGATATTAACAAACAAAAAGAGATACATAGATCAATGGAACAGAATAGAGAACCCAGAAATGGACACTCAGGTCTATGCTCAACTAATCTTCGACAAAACAGGAAAGAATATCCAATGGAATTCCCCCTTGGGGGAGGGACTGAGGTTCTTTTTTGTTTTATTTTAGTTATTTGACAGAAAGCAGCACAAGCTGGGGGAGCAGCAGAGGGAGGGGGAAAAGCAAGCTCTCCATTCAGCGTTGAGCCGATGCGGGGCTGGATCCCAGAACCCTGGGATCATGACCTGAGCCACCCAGGGGTGCCAAGGACAGAGGTTCTTATCAAGCAGATCCTCTGGTTTTCCTCTGGGAGAGGGCGAGGGCAGGCCCAGGTAACAGAACACCTGATTGGTGCTAGTTAACTAGAAAATTCCAGATTGATTGGCTTAAAATTCCACTTCTGGAGAGGTTGAAAGTCCAATTAAATCTTCCTTTGCTGTCCTGGGGTCAAGTGACTCCACCTAGGCCCCTGTTTTTCTTTTTAACAGAACTTAGTGATTTTGTTAATCAAAAAGCATAAAGGGATATGTAGATTTACTCATAATAGGGCCCCTCATTTGTGATAAGAAGCTCTTAATAAGTGTGTTCTGTGGTGTCCAAATAGGCAAAAAAAATTGGTAGTTAAAAAATACAACAAAAAAATTTGGCAGTACTTAAAAAATTTGGAATACTTAAGATCTAAATCCTTCCAGATTAGAAGTTGCATTATTATATATAAATAACTTCATGGTGGTCGGCAGGGTATTGTAACTGATCTTTTAAGGTTGCAGTAAATAGAAGATTGTTTACATGTATTAAAGTGCCTTTTCTTTGAAGATTCTAGAGTAGATTCTTGTGATTCATGAAGCTGAGACCCTTTATGAATTCTAAATCTTTAATACTAGTAAAATAATCTCAATTTCTTCCACTCTAGAATGAAGATAAGAATGTTTACAGAGCTGCATGTCAGAGTTAAGTGAGGATAAAACCTTTCTGACTTTCAAATTTGGGTTGGATTAATTAGGTTCCTCTTTAGCATAACTGAGCTCATCCTGAATTCCTGGGTTATTCTACTAAATATTTTAGCCAAGTTAAGTTTCTCAAGGTCAGGAACCTAATTTGTTTCGAAGGCTGAGCTCAATTCTCTAAATAGGAAGTAGTTAATCCACTTTCTTTTCCTTTGTTCAGATTTGAATCATTATCAGTAGAGTACTGGAGGAGTAGCACCAGGCAGGAACTGTGACCTAGGTTCCAGTCCCTTACCATGATTTCACCTCTGGCCATCATCTGTAAATTGGTAAAAACACAGCAAGACAAGCAAAAAACCTGCCATAATTCTTGTGGTTTTGGAGATAAAATGAAAGAAAACTGGACGTAAGTGATAAATTGCTATATACATGGAATTCGTTTTTACCATTTTCTTTCAGGTTTACCTCAGTGCATATGGATGATGTTCCAGAATTCAGTTCTGAAGTTTACAGGTTAATAACACTACATTAGTACAGCAGTTTACTAATACTTCATAATCTTCTAGGAAGCTGGCACAGCTGGGAGTAGAACTCATCAGATCTTGCAGCTGCTTCTTTGCGACACTGCCAGTTAATTTGTTTTCAATATCAAGAGCACAGACACTGAAACAGCAAGTCACCAGAATCCTATGGTATCTCACCAAGTCAGGTTTTCTCAAAATGTCCAGGTTTCTGGAGTACAGGGAAAGCTGCTTAGGTGGAAGGTGGCTGCCCTGTGACTTGTACTACAAAGTACCAACCCTAACTTACTTTATGGATACCCAGTCAGGTTGCCCAGAGCAACCTCAGTCACAGAGGACTCTCTTTCATCAAATCATCTTCTTCTACCTTCTGGTCATCTTTGGCCCAAAATGTAATACAGTAAACCATATCTAGTCAAAACAGAAGACAAATTAGCTGATAAACTTTGTTGGCATAATTTGTACCACACAATCAGGAAATGTTAAGGTCTACCTGAATCTTTTTGACTTCCAGGATAATTCACAAATGTTTACAGACCTAGAAACAAAATACGCATTTGCTTTTACTTCATGTCATAGGTCACTACAGTTTTCTTATTTGGGTTGCACCCTCTTCAAATCTGATATGCTTAAGATGCGGAGTTCAAATTAGATACAATTAAAAACAAAACAGCCTTACAGAAAGAATAATAAAAGGATTATTTTAAATGCTCTGCCAGGTTACACATAGGATCAGCAAATATTTACTTAAGGATAAAAAGGTTAATTAAAATTGCAAATGATTCTTCTAAAATTGACGGTCTTAAAAAACTAGACTGTGAAAGTGCCTTGAAAAGAATAAAAATCTACAAAGAAATGGTATTAGCTCTCCCACTAATGTAATTTTCAGGCTCCCCTGGAATTACAGAAAGCCAAGCCACTGTCACTTTTCAAACTTCTTCCTTATAAACACATACACATTTTTAAAAAAATAAATAAGAACAAGCCATTGAGATAATAAAAATGCTCTATGGAAGCTCTAATTTTAAAATTAAAAATCGTTTTTTCTTTTTTTGATGTTGTGTCACAGGTGATGTTAACTATAGCAACACCAAGAGCAAACAAAAAACCCTCCAAAAATCTAATTTTGAGGCACCTTTTTGTTTCTGCTCAGGCACATCATTCTCCTTGTTAATGCTTTCCTTATTTATCTTTTTTTTTTTTTTTTGCCACAATTGGGGGACAGAACCTTAAGTTTAACTTTCTACGTTTCCACCAAAAGTGAATACAAGTGCACCATATTCTTTTTTTTTCTCTATCCTTTTTGAACAAGGCACAGTGTAAGAAAAAAGATTAACAAGGTACGTTTTTTTCTCATTTAAAGCCATCACCGCAGTTGCACACCATCCCCAATCATTTTATACTTTCAGAGGCAATTCTGGCTCAAGGCGATGCACATTTACATCTGTGTAGCCCAGTGGTTGCCTAGAAAGATGTTTCTTGGGGGTGGGGGGTGGGGAGAGTGGCGGTGGGGGGTGCCCCAAATTTATAGCAAGGAAAACCAACTGTCAAAAACATTCAGCCCTCTAGAGCCCAAACCCACCCAGTCGTACTCGGTCATTCTCGGTATCTTCTTTATTTTTTCGGCAAACGCAGTCTTCCCCGGCAGCGGATGGCAAGAAGACCAGCGAGCGCACAGGGGAGAAGCCTTACAACATCCAATTAAAGCCGCAAAGAGAACGTGAACCTTCCGCTAGATCAATAGCTATCAACTAATCCGCCTAATCCAGGGAGCTGCCCTTGGGGTGAAACCGCGAATCCTTTAGAGTGGTTGTAGCAGCCCGTCTCCATAGCAACTGGCCGCGGAGCTTCTCTAGCGCCGGGGCCCGGATGTTGTGGGGATCGCTGCCGCCCCGCCTAGCTTCCTGCAGCCGAGCCGGGGCGGGCTTTGCTCCTCTTCGGGAGTCGTAGTTCTTTCCTCCTCCTGTGCCCGACATGAGGAGCGGGAGGGACTACGAGTCCCGGCATGCGCTGCGGCGCCCCGCCGGCCGCCGCCTCCCGGCTGCGAACGCCTGCGAGCAGGTTGTTGTTTTTAAGAGAGGCGTCACTGTGCTCCAAGCTGTGACCGCCGCCACCGCGACAGTCAACACAGTCGGGCGGAGGTGGCGCTGCTTGTTCAGGTACGGCCCTGGGCCGGTTGGGACCCCGGGAGAGGAGTCTCGGCCGCCTGTCGGGGCCCTGTCCGGCACCCGCTGCTGAGTTGTTTGGCGGAGGCAGAGGCGGGGACTTCTCTGAGGCGGGGGGCTGCCCTGGCACGGGCTGCTCGGGCGGGGGCTGACTCCGGCGGGAGCTGGCGCAAGGGTGATCTCGGAACGCGAGGCAGCAGCCCTCCAGGCTTGAGTAGGGTCGGGAGGTCTTGCAGCCTCCGATTCCTGCCTGCGGACCGGAGCGGCGTACCAAGGGATTGGGGGAGCTGATGGCCCTGGGGACCCTACTTCTTTCAATAGGCTGGCTTGGGCGCTTCTTGGTCTTGATTGATGAGAATCCGTATGGTAAGATGTTATGTGCGTCACCCGGCCGGTTTTTTCAGCCGGCCCATCTTTTTTGGTGACGTTTGAGCCCCGTGATGCCAGGAATAGAAAGATTAAATATTAAATAATGCAGCTGAAATTTCTGCTTATACTCCAGGCTGACAGTTATTAGATCCCCTTCCTCATCTTTCCCCCCCTCAACCGGCCCGCGTTAGCGTGGTCTTCCTAAACTCCTCTGTAGCAGCTGTCCACACAGTTCCTTGTATCCTCTACGTGTTTATCTTTGTTTAATGAATCCAGCTCTGCCATTGGGAGCGGCAATTTAAACGAACTCAGTCAATTACGGTACTTTGTTGAGTGGGTGAAATTTGCACAGCTTCACAATTGCTTTATTTAAAAACGAAGTGGAGCTTTCGTGTAGTTAGAATAGGTAACTACTTGAGTCCTGCGAATTTTGGATTTGCCTCCTCCAATAAGGTTATATCCATTGGATAGTGCTTGAATTGTCTTTGTTAGCGCTTCATATTTTTGGTTTAAGATTTGAAGCTTATTAGGTCCTACATTTCTCGGGGGGGTATAATTTTATCACACCTTGGACGCTAGTGTGAACGGTTTACTATTTGCCGAGTTCTCATCATAAAGGTGAAGGGACAGGAGAAAAGGTATTATTTTAATGCGTAATTTTTAACCCTTTAAGCGAAGGATAGGATTCTGATTAAAGAAGCTATTAAATAAAAATCATTCTCAAATAATATTCAGGGGTGTGGGAAATACTTTTTAAGTGAAAACTGGTTAGAAAATAGGTTAATTCTAATTTTGTAAACGAAACTATAGAACCAGAAGTGATCATGTCTACTAGAAAAAAGCTCAAAAGATAGTTATAAAAGTGATAAGATGGTGAAACCATAAATGACTTTTTCTTTATTCTTTCTGGCATTTTCCAAATTTTCCAAGGAAAACAATTTAAAAAAAGGATATACAGGTGCGGCAGTTCTATAGACCCTTTAAACATTGCTTTAAAAAGCAAATAAGCAACAAAAAAACCTACACAGAGCCCCTGTTACTGCATCCACAGACTATATGATTAATATAATAATATATTAATATAATAATTTAAATGTAAATTATTTGTCTGGAAGGGGCAGAAAGTGCATTAGTTGGATTAAAAAGGGAAAAAAACCCCAGATATGACAATAATTCTTAGCATTTGTACATCTCATTTTAATCTCTTTTCATTTTGTATGATAAAATCAGCGCCAGAGTGCTTAGTCTTTAGTTAAGGCAGTGCAATGTTGATTATTTTTGTAAATCCATCAGGTGACAAAGGATGGCCATATTAATCTGAAAAGATCTAGAGATAGGAGAATTTTAAGTTTATTATTTGTAAGCATTTGCCAGTGGAAATAAGGAAGTTAAGCAGTGATGAAATGGGGGGTTTAAAGCTTGTTTTCATTAAATCACTTTGAGTACCAGGTTTTGTATGGTACTGATATTTTGGATTGTGCTTACTTTTATTTTCTATTTGGATATGTTGGAGATGGATGGGTAAGAAGAATATTATTTAGCCCACATTTTGTTTTCTGTCCTAAAGAAAGGGTCACATTGGTCTTCTGTAGGAATATTCTATGTATTTTTGCAATTACCAGTCCTGAAAAATTGAGGTTTAACCTCTACTCCAAGATACAATAAGTCTTAATACAATATCCATTCTAAAGGTTTTTTTTTTTTTGTTTTTCAAGCTGTAGTATTCATCTTTTATTTTCTTTGAAGCTTTGCATCCTCCTCAAAGTTCAGTTCCTTTTCACTATTTTGTACCTTTTAATTTTGTATATGTTGTGTGTTGTGTTGGCTCAATATCTTATTAGATATTTGGGTCCGTTTACAGGGCTTAAGAAGAAACATAATTGATTAATATGTTTGATTTACTATCTGGTTCCACAGTGTTGTAGTCTCGATTGTGTTGTATTCTTATCTAAGTTAAATAAAGATTTAAAAAAGCTAGATGAGTATGAACTGCTAAGATCCTAGAGCAATAGTTTCTGACATGTTAAGAACATGGACACAGCAGCAAGGCCTGTTAAGCCCAGGATATTTTAAAACAGAAAATGCAGACTCATCTAACAATGCAGAACTACTAGAGCCTGGATTGTTTGCATGTTTATGTGTGGTTAGGTGAGGAAGTTGCTCTAATGTATGTGATAACTTTCAATATCAAGAATTTCCTTGCTGGCAGTTTTACAGTTTTGACTAGATTAAAACAAATTAGAGATATCAGTGTGTTTCAAAGGTCATGTCCAATATACTGCACCAGATAAACTTGAAAAAAGTTTCTCAATTTGAGTTCTAAGATGAAATTTAGCCCTATAATGTGGGAAAGATTGTAAGTAACTGATAAGTTTAGGGATTTTCTTTTTTTAAAGGACATCTGATGTGTGGAAACTTGTTTAAGGGCCAGTAGGTTTTTTGAAGGAAGTATTTAAAAATGAGTAAAGTGAGTCAAAGATTTTCCTCCTTCATTACAGGGAGTCAGAATTTGTAATTTTTCTTTAGTATTTGTCCATAAATCACTATCCTAAAACCTTCTGGTTCATGTCACCATCATGATGAAATTACTGTAAAAAGAGCATAGGATTGGGAGTCAGGATGTTTAGTGATGTTGAGCACATAATTTATGACTCTGTCTTGCCTCCATGTGTACATTGTACATAATAGCCAATTGCCTTACTTCATGAGGTATTTGTGAAGCTCAAATCAGTTATGAAAATGACACCAGTTTGTAAGTGGCAGAGTGATCTGCCCATGCAAAGTATTATTGGCTACATAAGTAACATTTACATAAAGTATATGGTGCATTTAAAGTGTGATAAGAATGTGATATGTATTTTTTGACTGGGAAGTTTGATGGAACAGTCAAATGGTATCTTAATTTGATATTTTGGTAGAACTTTTGGCTTTTTCTAGGTTGAAGGAAACCTGGCCCCTCTCCTGACTGTGACTTTGCACTCTGCTGCCTTAAAGGTCTTGAAACTGCAGTGTGCTTTTATGGCTGGGCTTTTCATTTTGGTTTGGTTTTGTTTTTTTTTTTAATTGCACATCTGAAGTCTAAGGAAGATCATCAGTCTAACTTCTGACAGTAGGAAGTGGATGTTTTTAATGTTCTAAATGTGTTTAATGTTCTAAAATGTTACTTTAAGTTGATTTCATAACAGTGAGCCTACACTGAATATGAAATCCTAGGTCCTCTGAGAGAAACATTGCATGTGTAAACATTCGTCTTTCAGAAATAGTTTAGAGCTTAGACAGCTTCTTCTGGGGATGTCAGCTCTGCCTATTACAGTATCTGACCCTTGAGATTAACTTTAAGTAAGGTGGGCATACAGAATATTCAAGTAAAAAAAAGTGTTTTAGAAACTTTTCTGAGGACTTTATGAGAGTAAATACAAGTGAAAGTGAAAGGCAGAGGAATGTATTATGTATCATGCATGGGTTGGTAACAGCTGTTTATATGATTAGTTGATAACTCAGTATCTTAACTAACATTTTCTAATATTACTACTAAAAAGTAACAATGGATGTATATTTAATTGTTTGGTATTTTTAAAAATGGAGAACAATAGAAGTGTAAAATCCCTTTGTTTCTCATAAAATTAGGGAGAATTAAAAAGTATAGATATATGATGAATATGTATTTTTAATAAGCAAAAATTGATTATTTTTTTAAAAATTTGGGAATAGAGGAAAACAAGGAGGGAAAACCCAGTAGTTTTACTTATTTATTCATGAAAGGGAAAAAGGGGCCACCAGGGGCTCATGGTGCCCAGCTGAGTTGGAGCCTGGCCAAGTTTATGTATATATGGGCTCTTTTAGGCTCTTTCAGAATTAAGATACAACAATCTTGGAAAGCCAGGATTTTTTCTCAGAATGAGAATACCTGGTGAGAGGAATGTTTACATACTAATAGGCATCCAAATTTCCCCACAGTGTTTGAATTCATATCGTTGACTCACTTCATTTCAGATGTTTTATCAGAGGTGTGGCTGCTTTTACATGGAAGCCAAAAAAAGAGTACTTTTATCTTCAAATATGGTAGTAGTTGCTTTTGTTTCCCAATTTGAGGGATGTTACATCATAGAAGGAAACGTGAAGAAATTGTGCATTGGCTCACTTCTTGATTTATTTTCTACATCAAAAGGTTAATCTGCTGCATGTAACCGTGTTGGTGCCTTTTTCTGGGCGTGGATAACGCGAAATTACTACTCTATTCTAGATTTTTTTTTTCCAGATTCCTATCTTTAGTGATAGATTTCAGTGTTTTAAATAAAATTCCACTCCATTAGAGCTAGGAGAGGGCAGCTTACTATAGATAGGTTATGGTTATCTTTGCATCCACTCATATGATGAATGTAGTAACCAAGAGGCAGGGCAGCCATAGGACTCACATCTTAATGCCCTAATTACTACACTGTGGACTCATCAAAGCCCTGTTTTCATCAAAGTGTCAGTTTTCCACAGTAAGTTTCTCATACCTCAGATAGTAAACATTTTTCTGACTCTTTTAAGCCCTTTGACTTGTCTTGAAGAAACTGGTCATCCGGAAGATGACTGGATTTGTATCAGGCGTATACTGTACTTAAATTGGGTTTGTCTTTTTATTTTAGAAAAAAAAATTTTTCTTCTGCTGACTATAAAGTTAATAAGTGGTCATTGAAAATTTAGCAGATACATGTAATTTGTTTTTTTTGGATTTGAAAGCTTCTAAAATTTTAGTATAAATAGCATTTTACTATGCATATTTGTCGTGCTTTTTAAAATATTGATATTTCACCATGTCAAGGCATGTTGATCTACTCTATCTTTTTAATGGCTGCACTAATTATAGATACTGCAGATTTTAATTTTAATAAATTCACACTTGGTAGACCTTCCACTTTTTAATTTTGTACTATAAAAGTTGTTCGTCAACCATTCTTACACATATGTGTATAAATTTTCATACTCATGTGACTATTTCTATCAGATAAATTCCTAGAAATGAAATGAATAGGAAATGAAGGAGAATTGGTGGGTCACAGGGTATCTGCCTGTAAAATTTTGTTGTTAAAAATCACTGAAAGAAGGGGTCCTGGCTGGCTCAGTCAGGAGAACATGTGGCTTGTGATTTAAGGGTCATGAGTTCCAGCCCCAAGTGGGGTGGGGGGGGTGGGTAAAGATTACTTAAATAAAACTTAAAGAAAATTACTGAAAGGATGATAATATACATTTCCACTGTTCACAATGCCTATTTTCCCATATCTAATCTAATTTACTAACCTGTTTAGTCTTTGTTAATTGGTTAGGCATTAAAATAATCTTGCTTCTCTTTGTGTTATTTGGTAGTAAGTTTGAGCATTTTTTCAGTATTGTAAGTTATTTTTATGTCTTCTATAAATTGAGCATGTTCCTTGCTAAAATTTTTTTATATATAGGATTTCCTCAGAGACTTTTCTTTTTCCTTTTTTTTAAAGATTTTATTAATTTGATAGAGAACACAGGCAGGGGGAACAGCAGGCAGAGGGAGAAGCAGGCTCCCTGCTGAGCAAAGAGCCTGATGCAGGACTGGACCCCAGGACTCTGGGATCATGACCTGAGCTTAAGTCAGACGCTTAACCTACTGAGCCACCCATGTGCCCCCACTTGCTAAATTTCCCACTCAATGTTTTAACCTTTTTCTTATTGGTTTATTGGTGCACTTGAAGTGTTTTGAAAACTCTGTCATACATGTCACAGATATTTTTCCAGTATATCATTCATATTTACCTATAGTGATTTGGCAAACAAGTGTATGATTTTTATATAAGATCTTTTCCTTTATAGTTTCTGGGTTTTGTGTAAGCTTAGAAAAAGATCGTATTTACCTCCAGATTATAAAGCTATTTTCCATTTTCTTTGAGTCTTTTTGTGGTTTCATTTTGTATGTTTAAATCTTTAGCCCTATTTTTTACCAGGTGGTAGTGAAGTTTTATGAAGCCTTATATTAATGCTGATCTTTCACAAGGCAGGCAAAAGATGACAAAAGAAAGTCTTTTGTAACTTCATGTTTAGGAAGTTTAACGGAGGCTGTGATTCCTGAATGATGCAACTTGGCAAAAAACTGATTTTTTTTTTCTTTTGGGGGCAGGATAGGAGAACAATGAAATTTCTTTCTTTTTTAATTCAAAAGTATTTTATGTGGAAGTGACTGTTTTATTTCTGCATCTCTTTCATCCTCTACCTTCTACACCAGTGGTGGGAAGCTTCTGTGTTGTGTTTTGAGCGTCCAAAATGGCAGACAGCACTTAGTTCCGTATTCAGAATTGCCTGTCAAATCCTTTGTCCTTGGTGTTTTTGGAAAGCCATTTAGCTTTGCCTTTGCTTGGTGAAAATATGTTGCAAGATTTATCTGATGTAACAGTTTAAAAGTCCTATAGAAACTTAGTCTTTTTCAAATAAAGGGTTTAGCTGACCATTCTAGCCAGTAAGCTTGAAATCAGCTTCCCTAGGGTAGTACTTATGTTTCCCACAGCACAAGGCATAGTGGGTACTAAGTACTCCTAAACTAGGTTTATTTATTGCTAGAATTTGGGGACTGAAATAGGGTCGGCATTGCAGATAGAAAAAAGAAAAGTATAAACTGACCCCATCACTTAAGATTAGACTACTTTGAAAAAAGAAAACAAATACAGTGGAAGTTTCTTCTCTTCCACAGTGAACAGATTGAAGAGTCCTTAATTCCTGAGAGAGACACATTTCTCACCATGTAACTACAGAAGTATTTATGTCAAAATTTTTTAGGAGGGGAGAAGGAGAGGGAGAATCTTAAGCAGGCTCCATGCCCAGCACAGAGCCCAACATGGGGCTTGATCTAACAACCCTGAGATCATGACCTGAGCCAAAATCAAGAGTCAGATGCTTAACCGACTGATCCACCCAGACCACCCCATGTCAGAATAACTTTTTAAATGCGAATTTTCCAAATTACCATAAAGCATAGTGACAGAACCGTCTAACTTAGTAAAAGGCTTTGATGATTTTTTCCTTGCATCACTGTTTTTCATTGATGATAAAAACCCATCAGCAACTTAAATTATCCATTAATAGGGTAATCAGCTATGATAAATATAACAATACATTATGTAGTCATTAAAGTCATTTTTGAATAATTTTTAAAACATTAAAAATTTTTGTTAAACAGCTAATTGGGAAAAGTAAGGTAGGAAACTTGTTGACCCTAGTGCTTATATAAAATGTTTGGAAGACTATATCCAAGGTGCATTTAAATAAAATTTGCAGCAAAATAAACTGTATGTACTCCCACTATTGAGGAACACATTCTTTGCCCATCTTTTTTTTTTTTTTTTTTGCTTTTGTACATGGTCTTTATTTTGCCTGAAACACCCTCTGTAATCTTAATCTGTACATTTTGCTTCTGTTTGTACTCACCTTGCATTTTTGCCTAATCAAAATCTATTTTGAGCCCTAAAGGATAATAATTATAGTAAAAGGATTTAGAACAGTGCCATATAGCTGGTGTGTAATAAATATTTGTGGAATGAATGTGAAGGAATGAATTTATCTTGATGTCAGAGGGTTGAAGCAACTTAAAGAGGTACATAAAATTCAGGAAGGTAACAAAAGTAGAAGAGAAGAGGGAGACAGAGAGAACATAGTGGTAGAAATTATAAAATGGAACCAAGGATGAAGATACTCTTCTACCCACAGTATCCATTATGATGTCTCTCTTTTTACCAAGGGTAGGTATCACGAGGGAAAGCTCTTCCTGTTACTGAGGGTACCTGTTCAGGTTGAGCTCATTTATTCTAACACTCCATTCAGAAATAAATTTCTACTGATGATTTTTCTAAAGAAGATGCTTGAAAGTGGAGTGAAGTATATGCTTCCTAACAGTTTCAGGATAACGAGTTCAGTGGGGCTCTTTTTTTAGTGACTTGTTACTGTAGACCCATGGCGTCACAACAAAGAGTTTATGTTGGAGTAAGGTTAAGGTGTAGCACTTTTATGGGGGCTGTCTCCCCTACAGTTAGAGAGTAAAATGCCTTTGCATAGATCCGAACTAGACTTCACTGTCTTTAATACTAAACAGAGAGCATCTTCAGTATTACATCAGAAAGGCCGGTCTCCTGATAGATGCAAGAGTATCATCATCTGACCGCTGAAAGTAGAATGAAGCGATACAGAAGCCAGCTCCAGCTGGAGACTTTCATCCTTTTTTTTTTTTTCTTTGAATAGATTCTGCTTGGCTTTTGTAAGAGGTCTTTTTAGAGCTGAGGAGTACAGTAACCGGGTCAGACTGCTGGGGTGATGTGGCATTAGGCGTCATCAAATTTTCTTTACTTGCTGCTGGGGACTTTACTGGTAAGCAGAAGAGTGGGTGAAACTGTTAGATAATAGTGGATTTCTTAAGCTTTTCTATTTCGATGTCTCCATTGTGATGGTTAGGGATTTTAGTGGCTCTAAATCCCTTTTGAAAATAGGCAGAATTAAAAAAATATAACTATGCTAAGTTTAACTGAGACAAATTTAGGGATGAGGCTAAAATTGGAGCTCTTTATCAAAGCCTTGAACATAATACTAATAAGTAAAGTTACTCAAGGAAGAGAGTAATATGAACTACCACTAGGCAAGTTATGCTATGAAGTAAGAAGTAAATGCTGTAAATTCAGGGAAAGGAGAGACCATTGTGTCAGAAACTGCGATCTAGGAAAACTTGCATGGAGGGCTGAGCCTTAAATATAGAAATCAGAAGAAAGGAAGGAGGAAAGCATGCCAGGAAGTGTAACTTGAGTAAGTAAAGACACAGAGGTAGGGCTGTCCATTCTGTATTCAGGAGACACACAGGAAGTAGATTACTTTGACCATGTGAAGGCTCAGGAGGGAGACCTAAGTGATTGCTAGGTTAGAGCAGGTAGTGAAAGCTTCTGAATATCTCCCTAGACTTGGACTTTGTAGAGAATACTTACCCTCAAGGTCATGGGGAAACTTTTAAATGGGAAAGAAAAAAAGTTCTGGTACTTGGAGTTAAGTATTGTATGTAACCTGCAGTCAGTTTCATCTTTGCTTGTATATAAGTGTTTAGGGTGGTTGTATATGTTTAGGAAGGGACCAAGGAAAGAGTTGAAAAATGGTACTAGTGAAAAGTACCATAATAATTAAAACAGCATTGTATTGGTACAAGGAATATAGATCAGTAGAACAGAATGGAGACTACAGAAACCGATCCATAAATGTATATAGAACTTTTTATATAATAAAGAGTGGCATTTCAAATCATAGAAAGTATGGAATTTCAGTAATCGGGATAATTGCTAACACCAAAAGGGAAAAAAATCTGCATACAGAAATTTAAGTAGCTCAGTGTAAAAGCCAAAATTGAAGAAGTGTTAGTAGAAAATATACAAGAATAATTTTGTAATCTTTGGGAAGACTTTCTAAAGCAAGATGTAAAATATAGGTGTTCTAAAGAACACCCTTTGCATAAAATTTAAAAACATATTTGTGCTAGAAGTTATTTTTAAAAAATTGAAGCATTTTAGAAGAAAATATTTGTGATAAGTATAACAGTGAATTATTTCATGACCCAATTTATAAAGAACTTCTACAAATCGATAAAGATATCCAATAAGAAAGTGTAACATAGGAACATTAGATAATTTACAGAAAAGGAAATGAGGATAGCCAATAAACATTGGCAAAAATGTACAATCCCGCCAAGTTATCTGGGAAATGCAGATTAAGATAAAGAGATTGTTTTTGCTTATGAGGTGATCAGAAATTAAAAAGGGTTGTTACCCTGTTAAGGTTATGGAGAAATAAGGTACCCTCCTATTTTGGTAGGAGACCTTCCCTAACCTGGTTTAAAATGCTGATTCCTGCCCCCCCCCCCGCCCCGCCAATTCCCTGCATTCAGTTTTCCCCTTTCATGCTTTTTTTCCACAGTACTTGCCACCAACTGGCTTACTACATATTCTGCTTGTTTGTGGCACTAGAACATGAACTCTCTTCAGGGGAGGTCCTGGTGTTCTGCCACACTGCTGTGCTGTGTCTCCAGCACTTGGAATAGTGATTCATGCATGGCACATAGCACTTGCTCAATAAGTAAGTATATGCGGACTGACTGAATGAGTGTAATATTTATGTTCCAGGTTAAGGTAGTCTCATTTAAACTATTTCTGTAGGGTTGTTATTGGATAAAAAATAGAGTATAAAGGACATTTTAAAAGGTTTTATTAGTTGGGATCTTGGATTCTCTTCCCTTTCTTAACGATGAAATCTGGTTTAAACCAGGCATTTTGATAGCCTGTTGGGGAGGTGAAAGTTCAGGAGCCTTTGAAAAGCATTTAGGAAATGGTTCTTGAAAGCTAGCTAGACTGACTGCTCTTGATCACATAGTTCAGCGGCATTTTTGGAACCTTTGCTGCCAGCCCATTGGTTGGCTTACATTGGAATTATAGACGTGTGGAAGAATAATGCCTCCATTCTTCTCCATCATACTAATTCTAGAAGATATGGTGATAGGAAACCGTACCTTTTCCATAGTAAAATGTAGCTACTCAGGAAGGATGAGGGGCACCATCATTATCAGGTAACACTCCCTCCACTTGCACTTTATGAGATAAAATTAATATTGTTGCTGTGTTATTACTTTTGACAACTGCCACCTAAATTATTTTACAGTTACATCTTTAGCGCATAACTCCCCTAAATTCAGTTTCCAGCTTCCTGCTTGATGTTTCCACTTGGATGTGATAATTGCCGTCTCAGATTTAAGATGCCCCAAAACAGTTCACCAGTTTTCTTTTCATAACCTACTGCTTTTGAAGCTTTCCTGTCTCAGTGGCAATTTCATTTTTGTATTTGTTTAGTCCAGTAGTCATCTTTCACACCTAATATTCAGTATTTTGGGAAGTGCTGTTAGCTAGCTGTTACCTTTAGAATACGTGTGTTATCTGTCCACTTCTGACTATCTTCACAGCGACCACCCTGGGCCAAACCAGCATTCTCTCTCTCTCTCTCTCTCTCTCTCTCTCTCTCTCTCTCTC
>NW_024426119.1:18679127-18680809 GCF_017311325.1 Ursus maritimus
TCTCTCTCTCTCTCTCTCTCTCTCTCTCTCTCTCTCTCTCTCTCTCTCGGCTGGATTACTGTAGCTCTGCAGATGACCTACCTACTTCTGCCTTTGCTCTCCCCCACGATGCTGTCTCAGTAAGGCTACCAGAGTGAACTGTTTCTTTCCTGATAATTCTCATGACCTTTAGTTTGACTCAGAGTGAAAAGCTACAGAGTCTTAGGACCTGTACGGCCCTACATGGGCCATCCCCTGCCTGTTACTCTCTTTGTCCTCATCTCTTCCTACTTTCTTGCTAGGCCCCTCTTCTTTATCATCCAGGCCTCATGGCTATTACTCGGAGAGGCAGGCTGGCTTCATTCCAACTTTGTTACCTGCTGTTTGGTCAGAAGTACTCTTTCCCCAGTTAACTGACTAATTTCCTCACCTATTTAAATAGTTGCTTAAATATACTTTTTTTTTTTGGTTTTTTGTTTTTTCGATTTTATTTATTTGACAGAGCGCACAGTCAGGGAGAGTGTCAGGCAGACAGAGAGGGGAGCGGGAGAAGCAGGCTCCCTGCTGATCAGGGAGCTGGATGTGGGGCTCAGTGCCAGGATCCTGGGTTTATTATGACCTGAGCCACCTAGGCGCCCCCAAATATACTTTCTTAATGAAGCTTTTCCTGACTATGTTTTTAAAAATGAGTCCTCTCCAACCCAACATTTTCTGTACTCCTCTCGTGTGTTTCTCTACAGTAGGAACTATACCATCAAATATACTGTATGTTCTAGCTGTTTATATTATTTATCAAATGTCTCCAGTGTGGAAGATGAAATGCACAGTATAATTGAGATGGGTTTAATTCAGGCTACTGCAGTATGGAGAAAGTTCATTAATGAGAAACATCTCAGGGAGAAAACCAAGGGGTTTTTGTAGAGACAAGTAAACAAGGGAATTAGGAGGAGGATGGAAGTGACTTTTAACTGGGATTTTTGTGAGGGTAGGTTGATCCTTTGCAGTTAGTCATTTGTCAGAAGACAAAACAGGACTGGGAGATTTTTCAGTGTTCCTTGCTTTCCTCGAACATAGGGCTCAGTTCAGCATAGTCTACTACGAATAGAATTTAAGCCCCAGGAGGCAAGACTTCTGTTTTGTATATTGGTATATAGTATTTTCAATACCTAGAAAGTGCTAAGGACTCAATAAATGTTGAACAGATGGATAAAGGAATGAATTTAAAATGGTATTCACCTTAGGCCTCCTGTCTGCTGAAGAATGTGATTGTACCAGTGTGGAACTGGACTTGCTGCTGTAAGTAGCTTCATAAATGAGATGAGACTCTATGGAATAAATTTATATCCTGTCATCACCAATATGTGCTATATTCTATGTTGAAACTGTATGTTTGTAATACATATTGTCATTCTCTTTCATAGAGTTCTGCATATAAAATTTTACATGTTGTGAAGATATGTTCCTTAGGATTTCTTACGAAGTGAGAATCAATTTAAATAATGTCTCCTATTCTGGAATCTCTTAGGACGTTGGATTTTGTCTTGAAGGCAGTGTGATTCAGTAGTTTAAAAGATTAGATTTATGAGTGTGAGCAGACTTATGAAGGAGTGATGGAAAGGGAATTGATCGCAGGTAGAGATCCATTAGGGAGCTGTCACTGTAATTGCAGTGGGAAATGAAGTTGGGTTAGGCAGTGGAAGCAG